>NC_090266.1:489316012-489619673 GCF_040414725.1 Anabrus simplex
TAGTCAAGATTCTCATTCTATTATTGCTGCACTGAGTGGTAGCTGGCGCCCTTCAAATAACGTATGTGTAAGTAAGCAGGTAACAAGTAAGGATGAGTCCAGGGTTCGACGATTGTGTATTTTATTTAATGAATGTTAATTTTCATAATTTTCATGTTAAATGCAGATATTCAGATTTTTCAAGTTAAATGCAGTTTTATAATATTTGTAAAATTAGTCAGCGACTTAGATAAGTTTCACTTGACAGAAATTCTCAAACCTGTGTTGTTAGCTATTTCTTCCGAAAGATTGATTTGCATTGCTGAATTTGTTAGGTTTTCCGAAAATATAGCGATATCATCTGCAAATGCGAGCCAATTTATTCCAACATCTTTACCTTTTCTTCCCAATGTTGGTGGCGAATTCCTTTGTTCAATTCATTCTCCCTTCCAAATTTTTACAACTTTTTCTGTTATGCAATTGAAGAGAATGGGTGCCTTACACGTGTATTTATTTTGAAAGTTTTTGAGACTTTTCCCATAAATGCTACCGTTGACATTGTGTCTGAAAGGGTTTCACGAATTATGTTTGCCATTTTAGATTTAACTCCAAATTCCAAAATCATTTTATCTACAGTTTTCCTATCAACAGAGTCAAAGGCTTTCTTATAATAGTTGTTGTTCCTGGGTTTTCGTGGATCACAGAAGGAAAAGGATTGCCTTGGATGAATGTGTGGGCAAGGAATTAACTAGAGCGGAACTTAACACAAGACATTTAGAAATTTTATTTCTTTCCTTTACTTTTTCTAGTTTAAAATTTGATAAAGAGTAAATCTGAATGAATAACAAAAATATTAATGAGCTCGTCAGCTCTGACAATAACAAGGACTTAAAAAGTCCGAAAATCATGTACAAAATTTACAATTGTCAACGGTTTGGTTGATTTACATAGAACAGAGCGTCATTGCTCTTGATAGGAACAGTATTTTACAAAGAGCATATTTTGCTCCGGGAAGGTACACTTGTAGGAATCTGCGCTCCAACTATATCATGGTCCAGACTCGCGTACTTTAGTTCTACTTGACAACCTATGGGTTGTCCTCAATAGAGTATTTACACCAACTTGCCCCGATGTGGGCTTATCTATTGCTCAAAAAGTTTATAACTCACTGTTCCTAAAGAGAACTAACACCAGAAACAATTACCGACAAAACAGGGGCATGATTGCACAAACTAAATGGCTTTAATGTAAAAAGGAAAAGTGGAACATCACTGGCCATAAACAACAGTCTAGCAGGCGAAACACTTGCCCTCCTTATAGAAATAGATAAAACCCTAAGTGAGCTTATGGCCCAATGATACAGAGGCTAAACCTATTCTTCAGCGGAATGACTAAGTAAGAAATATTAAAGCCAAATCAGATTTAAAAAATGTAGAGGTTTTGAAAAACTGTAGTCATCCCATGCCAAGTTGAATGGGAACCGACAGAAGGTAATCACTCTTTGTTCTCTTACATTACATAATTCCCAGTAGGGAATATGATAAGAGTCTTCAGACTTGCCGAAATTTCTATATTTAAACCACCAAATGTAGAAATTTACGTAAATAAAAGAGTTTGAAACCTTCCCCTCAAGCTATGCGCAGGAGCTATCACATACAGTAGCTATGAAAATTCTGCCATTACCTTGAGTTGCTGAGTCTTCCTAACACCGTCCGCGCCCCTGCCTCCTGGTTCACGTCAATACACCGTCCTCGCACTTGAGCAATTCATAGCATACGGCCCTAAAGCGCCCAGTTTTTATAGTATTTTAAGGATAAATTTCCAGAACTCTTCAGTAATAGGATGGATTCCGGTACACACCCCAATTTTAATTGACTAGAGAAAATATTTACAATTTTCTGATAGGTTGATTGCTATTGAAGAAGAGACAAGCTGAAGTGTTGACAAGTTTCATACATACACAAAACAATCCTCAAAACCTAAGGTTTGCCAACTGAAAAATAAACATTCCTTTGTAAAATAATTAGAGTTCGTCCCGCTAGAGGGAGCAATTAAAGCGATGATAGAAACATATAACAGTTGAATACCAAAGTATATTGTAGTACACCAGTTCAAGTTTGTTTACATAGATGGCCTTATAGAAGGCGCGCAGTTTAACTGGCCGGAGAATGTGTACGCCCGGTACAGTTATAATCTATGATTGTTACAACTATGTCCTTGGAGATAGTCTGTGGCGAATTATGGACTTCAAATTAAATATTTGTCCTGAGCAATTCTGCCTTTTCGCAATCCACCCTGATATTCGCCCAATTGACTATCGAGTACTGTCTGTACTCTGTTTAACATAATTTTGGATAGTAGTAGTAGTAGAAGTAGTAGTAGTAGTAGTAGTAGTAGTAGTAATAATAGTAACGAATGCAGTGAATTCGCACTTGATATCAAAGATATTATAGAAGAAACACTGAAGTTCATTGACGAAATTACTCTCACACTACCCTATTTTTCGGTTGTACGCGAATGAAAGCTAAGTGGACTTAGGTATCTCACTCGTGATCTGGAGATAACAGTCGTAAAAATTATTGCTGGTCCACACGCATAGGAACAATGGAAGGAAGCAGTCGTCAATGAGGAGATATCTGCTACGTTGGATGAAGGATTGCATACGAATCGGCTTCGATGGTGGGATAATCTGAAGCGAAAGGATAATGACATAGAGATATAATGAACTTGGCCACGGAGGGAAAGAGAAGCGGAGAAAGGCGTCGAATATAGCGGTTAGATTTGGTTTACAATTATTTCAAAGTGAGATATATAGAAGGAAATGAGGTCATTGCAGTATTAGCTATCCGAATAAATGTTTATGGAGACGCTTCGCTTACCAACAGAGGATTGCAGACTGAACGCTGAAAGGCATATCAGTCTGAAATGAAAATATTCCTCTGAAGCTAAATCGGTGAACAATTTGCTGGAATGTGAGAAGGGCAGAACCCGGTGTAATATTACACTCAGGATAGCTGTGTTACAAACTTCAAACATATAAACAGTGTACCTAGTCGTATACTGAACCAAGAATTATCGCGCTTCGTTCGTTCGTTCGTTCGTTCGTTCGTTCGTTCGTTCGTTCGTTCGTTCGTTCGTTCGTTCGTTCGTTCGTTCGTTCGTTCGTTCGTTCGTTCGTTCGTTCGTTCGTTCGTTCGTTCGTTCGTTCGTTCGTTCGTTCGTTCGTTCGTTCGTTCGTTCGTTCGTTCGTTCGTTCGTTCGTTCGTTCGTTCGTTCGTTCGTTCGTTCGTTCGTTCGTTCGTTCGTTCGTTCGTTCGTTCGTTCGTTCGTTCGTTCGTTCGTTCGTTCGTTCGTTCGTTCGTTCGTTCGTTCGTTCGTTCGTTCGTTCGTTCGTTCGTTCGTTCGTTCGTTCGTTCGTTCGTTCGTTCGTTCGTTCGTTCGTTCGTTCGTTCGTTCGTTCGTTCGTTCGTTCGTTCGTTCGTTCGTTCGTTCGTTCGTTCGTTCGTTCGTTCGTTCGTTCGTTCGTTCGTTCGTTCGTTCGTTCGTTCGTTCGTTCGTTCGTTCGTTCGTTCGTTCGTTCGTTCGTTCGTTCGTTCGTTCGTTCGTTCGTTCGTTCGTTCGTTCGTTCGTTCGTTCGTTCGTTCGTTCGTTCGTTCGTTCGTTCGTTCGTTCGTTCGTTCGTTCGTTCGTTCGTTCGTTCGTTCGTTCGTTCGTTCGTTCGTTCGTTCGTTCGTTCGTTCGTTCGTTCGTTCGTTCGTTCGTTCGTTCGTTCGTTCGTTCGTTCGTTCGTTCGTTCGTTCGTTCGTTCGTTCGTTCGTTCGTTCGTTCGTTCGTTCGTTCGTTCGTTCGTTCGTTCGTTCGTTCGTTCGTTCGTTCGTTCGTTCGTTCGTTCGTTCGTTCGTTCGTTCGTTCGTTCGTTCGTTCGTTCGTTCGTTCGTTCGTTCGTTCGTTCGTTCGTTCGTTCGTTCGTTCGTTCGTTCGTTCGTTCGTTCGTTCGTTCGTTCGTTCGTTCGTTCGTTCGTTCGTTCGTTCGTTCGTTCGTTCGTTCGTTCGTTCGTTCGTTCGTTCGTTCGTTCGTTCGTTCGTTCGTTCGTTCGTTCGTTCGTTCGTTCGTTCGTTCGTTCGTTCGTTCGTTCGTTCGTTCGTTCGTTCGTTCGTTCGTTCGTTCGTTCGTTCGTTCGTTCGTTCGTTCGTTCGTTCGTTCGTTCGTTCGTTCGTTCGTTCGTTCGTTCGTTCGTTCGTTCGTTCGTTCGTTCGTTCGTTCGTTCGTTCGTTCGTTCGTTCGTTCGTTCGTTCGTTCGTTCGTTCGTTCGTTCGTTCGTTCGTTCGTTCGTTCGTTCGTTCGTTCGTTCGTTCGTTCGTTCGTTCGTTCGTTCGTTCGTTCGTTCGTTCGTTCGTTCGTTCGTTCGTTCGTTCGTTCGTTCGTTCGTTCGTTCGTTCGTTCGTTCGTTCGTTCGTTCGTTCGTTCGTTCGTTCGTTCGTTCGTTCGTTCGTTCGTTCGTTCGTTCGTTCGTTCGTTCGTTCGTTCGTTCGTTCGTTCGTTCGTTCGTTCGTTCGTTCGTTCGTTCGTTCGTTCGTTCGTTCGTTCGTTCGTTCGTTCGTTCGTTCGTTCGTTCGTTCGTTCGTATCGACAATAACTCTTCAACTACTAAGTTATCTGAAATGTTATTTAGGTCTCCATGTCCTGCAATTCCAAGTCTGATCATATTACGTAATATTCATAGTGTAGAGAATAAATATTCTGAGTCCAAACTCAGTCTAGTGGTATTTGAAATTATCCAAATATGATAGCCTCGCGTCAGTCAGGTCTTATAGCGACGATGGGACAGGACAGGCCTAAGAATGCAAGGGAGCGGCCGTGGCCTTACTTAAGGTACAGCCCCAGCATTTACCAGGTGTGAAAATGGCAAACCACGGAAAACCATCTTCAGGACTGCCGACAGTGGGGATCGAACCCACTATCTCCAGGATGGGAGCTCACAGCTGCGCGCCCCCAACCGCACGGCCAACTCGCCCAGTCCCAAACTATGCAACATTTTTTGTAACACTACTCTTTTGTCGGAAATCACCCAGAACAAATCAAGCTGCTTTTCTTTGGATTTTTTCCATTTCTCAAATCAAGTAGTCTTGGTGAGGGTCCCATACACTGGAACCATCCTCTAGCTGGAGTCTTACCAGAGACTTATATGCCCTCCCCTTTACATCCTTGCTACAACCCCTAAATACCCTCATAACCATGTGCATTCACAATACTATTTATGTGATTACCCCAATGAAGACATTTCCTTATATTAACACCTAGGTACTTACAATGATTCCCATAAGGAAAAATCAATACTGATCTACATTCAGGGAAGTCGCCCAGGTGGCATATTCCCTATCTGTTGTTTTCCTAGCCTTTTCTTAAATGAAAAGAAATTGGAAATTTATTGAACATCTCCCTTGGAAAGTTATTCCAATCCCTAACTCCCCTTCCTATAAATGAATATTTGCCCAAATTTGTCCTCTTCAATTCCAACTTTGTCTTCATATTGTGATCTTTCTTACTTTTCACAACAGGCAAATGCTGGGGCTGTACCTTAATGAAGGCCACGGCCGCTTCCTTCCAGTCCTAGCCCTTTCCTGTCCCATCGTCGCCGTAAAACCTATATGTGTCGGTGCGACGTAAAGCCAGTAGCAAAAAAAAAGATCATTCTTACTTTTTGTACCGGGCGGTACACCTCCGCTCCGCTAATTCAAACATTGCGCCTGTTGAAACTCCTCTACTGGAGGAAGCCTGAACTTTAACTACTGTGTTAATTCTCAAGTTTCTCAGAAGATGTCCCTACTTGTAAATTTTGAAGTTTCTGAACTGTGTCGTTTTCGATGTATTTTTGTTTTGCCTGTAGTAAGAAGTGTGAACATTCTCTTCTAGATGGCACTACTGAAGGACTACAATTATGCACCCTAGTGCGAAGTGAACGAACTGTGTTTTTGGAGAAATTTTGGGTTCATAAGTTTGTTCTTTGTTAAATTTCTTTCAGTCATTGTTTAAGTTGGCAATATTAACCCTTTCTTTCCGCCAGTTTTGAATTTGACCAATAAGGAATTTCTGTAATTAATTTTCCACCAATAAGGTGTTTCTTCTTCGTCTAGTGTAGTAGATTTTGCCATTATCCAATAAAATGCTTGTGGGCGGGTGTTATCATTCACGAAACGCCCCGAACTTTCCACGAGGGTATATAAACTGCTGATTTTCGGGTCTCCGCGCCACTTCAGTAACATCTATCATTGTGTAAATTATGTAGCAAGGGGCGGGAAGCGCCTCTTTCTTCGGGCAGCAGTTCAACCACCAGGTAATGGCCTTTTAATAACTTCTTTTCTTGCTAGCTCAGCAGTTTAACTCTCGGGGCAGGTCCGAAGCCTTTTACCATGTAACTTTCCTCCAAAATGTAAAGACACTTGGCATCTATTTTATCTTTTTAAACTACAAATTGGAATAGAGAGTGCTTAACCTTCTCGAGCTCCCACTCATATTACTTTGAGGTGAACTTATTTTCACAACCGTTCCTTCCCTTCTAATGCAATGTAAATCGTTTTCTCATATAAGTCACCTCTTTAGGATGGGATTAGCCCTTGCATTATCGGCCTAGTGAGAAGTAGGTTTTAAATAAAGTGTATTAGGAGTGCAAGGACGCCTCCTCTCAAGTTGGTATTTTGGAGGCCATGTAATTTTCCTGTTTCTTTAATGAATAGGCCTCAGTAGGTTGGGTATTTTTACCCCTGTTTTCATGTGCTTGGAGGACAGCTTAAAAGTAGAGTTTGGTGTGGCCTTTGATAGGCTTGAACTTTGAGAGCGAGTTGCTCTTTCTTAAAATTTTGATTTCTGTGTGCCTCGAGCAGGCTTTTCTGAGTAATAAGGAGCGAGTGCTCCTGGGCATGATTGGGGTTTTCGGCCCCTTTGTTAAACCTTATGTATAAGTAAAGTTGGGCTCATTGCTCAAGAATTATGTGTCTGGCTCTCGGAGCCCAAATCCTGTAACACTGTAATTGTACATTCTCGATTTGTTGCTTTGCTACTATGTACCTGCCATTCTTGTTATTTCTTGATTTTGCAAAGAAAATATAACCTTGTTAAATTTTATCTTAACTTTAATTTCGTAAGTGAGACCCGTTCACCCCAGCACCTTCTTTCACCTCTGCTAATCCATCAAACCACGGTAACACTTTTAAAGACGCATTTCACCATATCAACGCAGTAATTAAATCTGAGAGGACTTTTCCTATCTGTGAAACTCACAACCTGACTTTTAACCCCATTTATCATCATACCATTGCCTGCTGTCCATCTCATAACATTATCGAGGTCATTTTGCAGTTGCTCACAACCTTGTAACTTATTTATTACTCTATACAGAAGAACATAATCTAGAAAAAGCCTTATCTCTGATTCAACTTATTTACTCATATTATTTATATAGTATTTAACAAAACAAAAAGGTCTAATAATACTGCCTTGAGGAATTCCCCTCTTAATTATTACAGATTCAGATAAAGCTTCGCCTACTCTAATTCTCTGTGATCTGTTTTCTAGAAATATAGCCACCCATTCAGTCACTCTTTTGTCTAGTCCAATTGCACTCATGTTTGCCAGTAGTCTCCCATCATCTACTCTATCAAATGCCTTAGATAGGTCAAACGCGATACAGTCCATTTTACCCCCTGAATCCAAGATATCTGCTACATCTTGCTGGAGTCCCTTAAGTTGAACTTCAGTGGAATAACCTTTCCTAAACCCGAACAGCCTTCCGTCAAACTAGTTATTAATTTCGCAAACATGCAAACATGTATCAGAAGGATAGTTAACAATTGTTGTAGTGCGAAGTGTCATGGTGTGCATGCTCAACACTAAATATTGTCTAAGTATTTGCACTTATTTGTAAGAGTCTGTAAAGTTCCAACGACGTAAACTCAATGCATTATACATTACCAGCAACCTTATTCATCACTGACAGGTATGTTGTGCTATTTATTTTCTATTGGATAGGAGCATAGATACTTTCTCTAAAAAATCCAGAACTATCAACATCGTAGACGACAGGTAGGGATTTAGCGCTGTCGTCTCGTTAGACCCAACCCAAGTGTTCTGCGTTCGAATCCATGTGATCTGAAGTGAGATTTCCTCTAGGATCAGCCCGTGGTGGAAACATGGGCTCCCGGCCAAATTACAAACTATTTTTACGGTTTACAGCGACGCCGAGGTGCCGGAAATTTTGTCTCGGAGTTATTTTATATGCCGGTAAATCTACCAACACGCGGCTGTCGTATTTATATACAGAGTGAGACAGCGAAAAGTTAGCAGTACTGTAGCCGGTGATACTGCGCATGTGGACTAGGGAAATGCTTGTTTTATTCCCGAGTGGCAGACATGGGTATCACGGGAGAAATGCGCGATAGCAAAGCGAAGCTGTGACGTCATGCGGGACCCACACGCTGAACCAGGAAGAGGTATTTCGAATAAGAATCTCTGAGCAAGCAGAAAATGCACGACAGTAGCATATCTGCGTTGTAAAAGAAAGCGTGTGTTTATTTTCTGTGATACAACGTAAGAAGCGATAATAGTGCACAGTTTTTAGTATGCTTTGGTACACCATCGTATGCTGTACAAGTCATAGCAGACACGCAAAGAACGAAACATCTAGTTCCATTCATACCCTAAAGGCACTGACTTAAATAAACGGTGGACTCATGCTTGTAAAGTACGTGATTTGTTTTCGACAAATAATGCAAAGGCTTGTTACTACATTTTCGGAGATGAAGATTATCAACGAGATTTAAAGTCAGAATTACTTCAGTTAATCCCCAAAGTGAAATCAAACGCCGTTCCACTTTTGAAGTTGCGATGTGAGAAAGGTATCCTAAAGGCAGGGTTTAAGTGAATATAAGACCGATAAAATTGACTAAGAAAGGAAAAGAAAAGGAAAGAAATTGAAAGAATTCCATTGATGCTATAGATCAGTGTATTTGATAATATTATTTAAAACATATCAGCATTATTATTTATGTATATCACTCAACTGTTTACTTTTTATGAAATGAAGTTTAATATGCGGTGTATGACAGCAGTGCTAACAGTGTTAGTACACTGGGTTATCAATGCGTATAGCTAATGTCAACGTAGAATTTGTTCCTCTTAACATTGTTATGATATTTTACACAGACCATATTGATATTTCAGATTACCCCAGTGGCTTAGCTGCTGGCTTCACACCCGGAAGTCTGAGGTTCTAATCCCAGTTTATCCTACATACATACATACATACATACATACATACATACATCATTATATACCATTATGCCTTTCAGCGTTCAGTCTGCAAGCCTCTTTGAATTTACTAAACGTCGCAGCAATCATCTATTTGCAACTAGCGCTGTGACCACATTTAATTCTATACCCCTTATCTTTAAACAGTTAGAAACTGAGTCTAACCATCGTCGCCTTGGTCTCCCTCTACTTATCTTACCATCCCTAACAGAGTCCATTATTCTCTTAGGTAACCTATCTTCCTCCATTCGCCTCACATGACCCTACCACCGAAGCTGGTTTATACATACAGCTTCAGCCATCGAGTTCATTCGTAACTTAGCCTTTATCTTCTCACTCCAAGTACAATCTTGTCATTGTTCCCACCTGTTTGTACCAGCAATCATTCTCGCTACTTTCATGTCTGTTACTTCTAACTTATGAATAATATATCCTGAGTCCACCCAGCTTTCGCTACCGTAAAGCAAAGTTGGTCTGAAAACAGACCGATGTAAAGATAGTTTCGTCTGGGAGCTGACTTTCTTCTTACAGAATACTGTTGATCGCAACTGCGAGCTCATTGCATTAGCTTTACTACACCTTGATTCAATCTCACTATATTACCATCGTGGGAGAACACACAACCTAAATACTTGAAATTATCGACCTGTTCTAACTTTGTATCACCAATCTGACATTCAACTGTGTTGAATTTCTTACCTACTAACAACAATTTAGTCTTCGAAACGCTAATGGCTTATTTTCATACCATACTCACTGCACCTATTTTCAATTTCCAAGATATTAGACTGCAGGCTTTCGGCACAATCTCCCATTAAAACCAAGTCGTCAGCATAGGCCAGACTGCTTACTACATTTCCACTTAACTGAATCCCTTCCTGCCATTTTATACCTTTCACAAGATGATCCATGTAAACTACGAACAACAAAGGTGAAAGATTACAGCCTTGTCCAACCCATGTAAGTACCCTGAACCAAGAACTCATTCTACCATCAATTCTCACTGAAGCCCAATTGTCAACATAAATGCCTTTGATTGATTTTAATAATCTACCTTTAATTCCATAGTCCCCCAGTATGGCGAACATCTTTTCCCTTGGCACCCTGTCATATGCTTTCTCTAGATCTACGAAACATAAGCACAACTGCATATTCCTCTCGTAGCATTTTTAAATTCAACTACCAATCCTCCCTGTTTCCTTGCTTATATATAGGTGCAATTCCTGCTTTCGTTCAATCTGAACGTTCCTTACCAACACTTCATGCTAATCTTACTACTCTATGAAGCCGGTCTATCCTGGCTCGAGATTTTCATCTCAAGAATCGCGTGGCATAAGGAAGGACACCTGGTCTTAAATCCCCGGTCAAAATCAAAATGAGCCTGGGTGGCACAAGCAACCCCAGAAAAAAAAGAGATAAGCTGAAGAAAGTGCTTTAATATTCAGAAACGCTACCTGAAACACACTGTATTATTGAAAACGAATGCAGACATTGCCTTTCATCAAAGTAGGTGATGATGCCCATCGATCTGGATACAAACGTTGCATCGGCTTAAAAAGAAATTCAGAAATTCTGAAACACTCGTTGTACCTCCGCCTCTGAAATTTGACTAATCGGTCAGCTGATTTCATTCTCCAGTGCTTCAAGAATACGTGGATTGTTCTTCTACACTTTTTATTTGAATTAGAATCACAGATACTTAAATTAGGGGGCACGAGGGTGGACACAAGTTCCCCGACTAAGCTGTAGCAGTGCGGGCTAATCGAACACCTGTATCAACTAGAAATATCCGCTGTGTAATAATAATAATAATAATAATAATAATAATAATAATAATAATAATAATAATAATGTTATTGATATTTACGTCCCACTAACTACATTTACGGTTTTTCAGAGATGTGGTGTCGGAATTTTGTCCCGCAAGGCTTCTTTTACATTCCAGTAAATCTTCCGGCACGAGGCTGACGTATTTGAGCACCTTCAAATACCACCGGACTGAGCCAGGATAAAACCTGCCAAGTTGGACTCAGGAGGCCAGCGCTCTAACGTCCGAGCTACTCAGCCCGGCCATTGTTCAGTACTATACTACATCATCATACTGATAACTTACAAAATTAAGGTTCAACAACAAGTGTAGGCATGCAACACTAATGCAGTCAACAAGAACTCCACTCTTCATTCCGTACGCTTACCGTTATCCACGCCCGCTGGGCGGCCTGATCGCACATTATATCCCAAGGCAGTTCGAGTAAGAGGTAGGTATCAGGCGCATGTATTCCCACCACGCTTGACCGTCTGGGACGTCATTTGAACTCAGACACCTCACGTAGCCTTGTCTTCAGTATGAAGTAATACACATCTGAGAGTGATTCTCTGTCTAGCCACAAGTTAGAGATGAGAAACTTTGTTGACATTTTAATACCACCTCAGGCAAGACATTCCACTATTACATTACAGTAATAATATGAGATCAAAATGTTAACCGACTTTGAATTCAGGAAATATGTTACAAATGTGCGGGTTTCCGGACATTTTTCGATTTTACAGACCACAGCCAGATCTGTAGCGAATTAATTATCTCTATTCCTGCGATAGAGGAAGTAAAATCTGTCTGCAGAAAAATAAGGGTAGAATATCTCAAGAACGGGGAAATTAGTCAGAAGTATGTGGATATGGTTAACGTAAAGTTCCAAACAATGAACAGGAAGCAGGTTCGGGATATAGAAAGAGAATGGGTGGCGTACAGGGATACTGTAGTAAAAATAGCAAGGGAAACCCTAGGAACAACTGTGTGTAAAGACGGGGAAAAGCGAACCCCTTAGTGGAAGGATTAAGTGAGAGAAGCCAGTAGACGTAAAAATAAGGCGTATCAGAAATGGCCCCATGTGCGTAGATAAAAGTTACAGAGCGAAACAAAGAGTTATTGAATCCAAGAAGAAGAAGATTTCGGTAATAATATGGAAAGGCTACGTCAAGCACCAGGGAAATCTTTCTGGACAGTAAAAAAAGAGGATCTTAGAAAGGGAGGGAAAAAGGTAATGAACAGTGTTTTGCGTAAATCAGGTGAACTCATAATAGATCCTAGGGAATCACAGGACGGGTGGAAGGAATATTTCGAAAATTTCTCAACGTAAAAGGAAATCTTTCTGGTGACGTGGCGAACAACCGATCTCATGGGGAGGAGGACAATGATGTTGGTGAAATGACGCTTGAGGAAGTGGGAAGGATGGTAAATAAACACCATTGTGATAAAGCAGCAGGAGCAGACGAAATTAGACCTGAAATGGTGAAATACCGTGGGAAGGCAGTGGTGAAATGGCTTCATAGAGCAATAACATTAGCATGCAGTGTTAGTAAGGTACCTTCTGATTGGACGAAAGGAATAATTGCACCTATCTATAAGCAAAGTAGGGTTGGGCACTATGTCCCTGTTTCGGCACAACACATTTATGTTCCGCTGTTCCAGAACACCGAGTGTCAATTGTTCCGAAACATTCTCAAGCGAGCCGGAGACACTGACTCGCTGTCCCATCAGAAGCGCCACTATGCACTGCCCTTCGCCTACTAGCTGAACTGTGCAGCGGGCGCACTGGACATGGGACTGTAACTGCGCAGTGTAGAGAGAACTTCGGGAGGCAATATTACATGTTCCGCGCCAGTGGGAACTGGGAGTGTGCCTGTACGGAACGTGCTGTGTGGTGTGTGCCTGTGTGTAGTTATGGCCATGGTCCAGCATAAAGCTGCAGGGAACGTGAACGAACAGTCGGAACACTGAAATTCGCGCCCAATAATCACGTTTAAAGGAGCATAAAGCTTCAGGGAACGTGAACGAACAGTCGGAACACTGAAATTCGCGCCCAATAATCACGTTTAAAGGCTGCTTTTAGGTTAAGATTTTTCCGGTCAGTATAAAATACACATAACACGGTTACAATGGCAGTGCAGGTGTTTAAAAGTAACCAATTCAAGAATATTTTCACCAGTTGAATGTATTGGCCTGTATTGTGAGTAATTAGTGAGTAATTAATATCTCGAAAATTCCCCTCAACACTTTCTCGGGGATTGACGTTAAACACTAATTTGGACTTTAAGGAAACTTTTAAGACCAAGAAAAATATGGGTCGTCGCTTTGGAATTAAAAATATAACTGGATGAATACATTGTTGTACTTTCATGCTGTTAGGCCGGGCGCACATTGAGAAGCAGTTGACCGCAGAGCAGGGAAGAGCAGAGCAGAACAGCGCGAAGCTTACGAAACTGCGAAGAGGACGTGAGCGCACATTGCCACGCAGGGTCTCGTCGGTTTTCAGAAATAACATGTTTTCTTTAGACTCTGTGATACTGGGGCATCCAGTATAAAGAGGCTCTTTTTTTTCTTTTTCTTCAAGCATTCGCGATTTTTCTCATTTTGTTAGTCATCTTCACAATATCCCTTGAGCTGATGGCAACGCGGTTATTCAGCTTAAGACAATCGCAATAAAAACAACCACCTTCGCCAGTTTACAAGACTGAACAATATTTCTATGTTACCGATCTTAGGCGAAACCGGTTTATGCGTACAGCTTCATCCATCGAGTTCATTCCTAAATTAGCGTTTATCTCCTCATTCCGAGTACCCTCCTGCCATTGATCCCACCTGTTTGTATCAGCAATCATTCTTGCTACTTTTATGTCTGTTACTTCTAATTTATGAATAAGATATCCTGAGTCCACCCAGCTTTCGCTCCCGTAAAGCAAAGTTGGTCTGAAAACAGACCGATGTAAAGATAGTTTCGTCTGGGAGCTGACTTCCTTCTTACAGAATACTGTTGATCGCAACTGCGAGTTCACTGCATTAGCTTTACGACACCTTGATTCAATCTCACTTACCATATTACCATCCTGGGAGAACACACAACCTAAATACTTGAAATTATCTACCTGTTCTAGCTTTGTATCACCAATCTGACATTCAATTCTGTTGAATTTCTTACCTACTGACATCAATTTAGTCTTCGAGAGGCTAATTTTCATACTATACTCATTGCACCTCTTTTCAAGTTCAAAGATATTAGACTGCAGGCTTTCGGCACAATCTGCCATTAAGACCAAGTCGTCAGCATAGGCCAGACTGCTTACTACATTTCCACCTAACTGAATCCCTCCCTGCCATTTCATACCTTTCAGCAGATGATCCAGGTAAACTACGAACAACAAAGGTGAAAGATTACAGCCTTGTCTAACCCCTGTAAGTACCCTGAACCGAGAACTCATTCTACCATCGATTCTCACTGAAGCCCAATTGTCAACATAAATGCCTTTGATTGATTTTAATAATCTACCTTTAATTCCATAGTCCCCCAGTATGGCGAACACCTTTTCCCTCGGTACCCTGTCATATGCTTCCTCTAGATCTACAAAACATAAACACAACTGCCTATTCCTCTCATGGCATTTTTCATTTACCTGGCGCATACTGAAAATCTGATCCTGACAGCCTCTCTGTGGTCTGAAACCACACTGGTTTTCATCCAACTTCCTCTCAACGACTGATCCCACCCTCCCTTCCAAGATGCCAGTGAATACTTTGCCTGGTATACTAATCAATGAGATACCTCGATAGTTGTTGCAATCCTTCCTGTTCCTTGCTTATAGATAGGTGCAATTACTGCTTTTGTCCAACCTGAAGGTCCCTTACCAACACTCCATGCTAATTTTATTACTCTATGAAGCCATTTCATCCCTGCCTTCCCACTATACTTCACCATTTCAGGTCTAATTTCATCTATTCCTGCTGCCTTATGACAATGGAGTTTATTTACCATCCTTTCCACTTCCTCAAGCATAATTTCACCAACATAATTTTCCTCTTCCCCATGAGCTTGGCTGTTCGCAACACTACCAGGAAGATTTCCTTTAACATTGAGAAGATGTTCAAAATATTCCCTCCACCTCTCCAGTGATTCTCTGGGATCTATTATGAGTTCACCTGAATTACTCAAAACACTATTCATTTCTTTTTTCCCGCCTTTCCAGGTTGTTACCAAAATCTTCCCAAGACTTCTTTTGGGATTCAACAACTATTTGTTTCGCTCTGTTTCTTTCATCTACGTACAAATCCCTGTCTACCTCTGCCCTTGTTTGGAGCCATTTTTGATAAGCCTTCTCTTTACGTTTACAAGCTGCTCTCACTTCATCATTCCCATCTTTACACACAGTTGTTCCTAGGCATTCCCTTGCTGTTTCTACTACAGCATCCCTGTATGCCACCCATTCACTTTCTACATCCTGAACCTGCTTACTGTCTACTGTTTGAAACTTCTCACTAATCATTTCCAT
The DNA here is from genome assembly GCF_040414725.1 of Anabrus simplex. Taxonomy (NCBI): domain Eukaryota; kingdom Metazoa; phylum Arthropoda; class Insecta; order Orthoptera; family Tettigoniidae; genus Anabrus; species Anabrus simplex. The sequence continues at coordinate 489,331,617 of NC_090266.1, forward strand.
GTACTTCTGTCTAATTTCCTCGTCCTGGAGATTTTCTACCCTAATTCGTTTGCAGACATATTTCACTTTCTCTACCCTAGGCCTAGAGATACTTAGTTCACTACAGATCGGATAGTGGTCTGTATCAACAAATAATCCGCGGAAAACTCGTACATTCCTAACAGATTTCCTGAATTCGAAGTCTGTTAAGATATAGTCTATTATTGATCTGGTACCCCTAGCCTCCCATGTGTAGTGGTGAATAGCCTTATGCTTGAAGAATGTATTCGTAACAGCTAAACCCATACTAGCACAGAAGTCCAGCAAACGCTTCCCATTCCCATTAGCTTCCATATCTTCCCCACATTTACCAATCACCCTTTCGTATCCTTCACTTCTATTCCCAACTCTCGCATTGAAATCGCCCATTAGCACTATTCTATCCTTGCTGTTGACCCTGACCACGATGTCACTCAATGCTTCATAAAACTTGTCAACTTCATCCTCATCTGCACCCTCACGTGGTGAATACACGGACACAATTCGAGTCCTAATTCCTCCAACTGACAAATCTACCCACATCATTCGCTCATTTACGTGCCTAACAGAAACTACGTTGCGTGCAATGGTATTCCTGATAAAGAGTCCTACCCCAGACTCTGCCCTTCCCTTTCTAACACCCGTCAAGTACACTTTATAATCTCCTATCTCTTCCTCGTTGTCTCCCCTTACCCGAATATCACTTACTCCTAGCACATCCAGATGCATCCTCTTTGCTGACTCAGCCAGTTCTACTTTCTTTCTTCCATAAGCCCCATTAATATTGATCGCTCCCCATTGAATTCCATTTCGTTCACCAAGTTGTTTCCAAGGAGTCCCTCGCCTGTCAAATGGGAGTGGGACTCCGTTACTCCCATAGGTCCGAGGCTTGCTTAGAATGTTCTGAGTTCGGTAAATTCATGAAGCAGGATGCTACTCTACTTGCACATAGTCCAAGTGAGGATCTCTCCTCTAGCGGGTTATGGACCACCGGTGAATTGTATAGTCCTAGCCGCCTGAGCACAAGGAGGGCCATTACTCAGAATATGTCCGAGATGCCCACTCCCATTCCATAGCAACTGGTATCCCGACTCTCAGGACCACTAACTAGGCCATTCAGCCGTTGCCCATGGTTCACGACCTAGGACGTGACTACAGTACCCCACAAATATGAACCATCGTATAGTGTAATAATTTTGTGTAATACATTTACGTTTGTATGAATGTGATGGTTTGGTTAGGTGTAGAAATGGTCAAATTATTTTCGTTGAACAAGTTCAGGCATTATGTTAATAAACAACGAGATCGGAGCAATTTAATCGTTTGTTAAAATACTTGTGGCCGGAACTGTACCTGTGGTCCTCACCCCTAGATACGAAAGGAGGAGTTCTTTTCTGTAAAATATTTTATTCGCGGGATGTGGACTGGAGAAGGACGTCATTATCAGTAGATCGTAAAATCCTACTAAAAATCAGCATGTTGACAGAATATAAAGAGGAAAGTGTTGAGACAAACACAATCACTTAGTCTTCGAGCCAGAATAATTAATCAAACGAGAATAAAAGTCTCTACTACAGGCAGGAATCGAACCCAGGACTCTCTGATGTGAAGGCTTCAACGCTGACTAAGGGTGAGAGGACTCCGTTTCCGTCCCTGATACTAATTTTGAAATTTTGTAACAGAGCTGGGAATCGAACTCGGGGTAGCAGCTACCCAGATATATAGACATTGATCGCTGCATTTACAGAAGCGTAACACATAACACTGCTTAAATTTACTATGAACGCGGTTAATGGTGGATACACGTCGTAGCCTAGTGAAGAAAGCAACGGAAAACGGCGCATTTACAGAAACATAGCACTTACACAGCTTTTGTGAACGCGTTTAATTCTACACAGACAACAATCACTTTTAGTATTGAACACTAAGGCACTTTGAAGGATACCTACTTTCCTTACCTATCAGCAAATCGGCACGAGAACTTTCTCTTGGGTCATTGACGGGTTCTTCGTCACTTGCTTGGGTAAGAGGCGGGTTTCAGTAATTTAAACTATTGTCTATAATGAGAGGATTAAAGTTAAAGAAATTTATTATTTTATTGATCATTGAGACGAAATCTGACAACTTATGACCTTTCACAACCTCTAATCAACGAACTCATTCTTTTCCGTAAAAAATAACAGCGATGATGAGAGACACTGGCTTTGAAGACGTTAACTCAATCTTTACTAGAAACCACCGTCCTAATTTAAGAATGAAATGAAGAAGGTCTGGAGATCCCTAAGACCGGTTTCCATGTGAGACTGCATGTACCAACATAAGGATTCGTGATGATCCAGCCCCGATAACACGAGCTCTCAACTCTAGGTATAATTGAGGAGTCGGTATGTGCCACACAGTGGTTGGACGACATGGACCCTTAATTGAATCGATGTGACCTGCGACTATGTCATGTACCGATATCTACATTGGTGATTTACGTTAAAGCCGTTGTGGATGATGACCGCAAGAAAATTATGTTATACTGGAGACGGCCCTAATCTAAGTCACTGTGGTTGGTGACCCCATGACCATCCCAACTTCTAAGCTGAAGGCTGAACACAATTAAGTTACAATAGTTGATGACCAAGGTTTCCACAACAACAAATCCCCAGCACATCTGCTGCTCAACAAATCAAAATCAAAATAACAACAACAACAAACACTCACCACACTTGTGGCAGTTAAGTTCCTTGCCATCGGATATGACCCCTTAATCGTTACATTAACAAGTTGAAATTTCCCAGCAAATAGAACTACGTTTTCTAGAATACTTTTTCAAGTTAGTCACTTGGTTTTAAGCTAATTCTCAAAATACGGTTGCACTGAAGATCATAAATTAATAAATGAAGTAATCGCATAATCCTAATTAACAACAAATTCATCTATCCCGGACGAATGGTTTCTTTAAACTCCCTAACTGTTTTAATTACATTTTCGTTATCACTTGGACATGTTTACCAGAACCATTCCTTTGACGAAAATATTGACCTGCTATTGTTTATGCTCATAACTTTCTTCACCGCAGCTGGAAGGCGGAACACATTGTCATAACTACATGTTGCTTTACGCCGCACAGACACAGATAGGTCTTGTGACGACGATGGGACAGGCATGGGCTCTGAGTGGGAAGGAAGCAGCCGCGGCCTTAATTAAGGTACAGCCCTAGCATTTGCCTGGTGTGAAAATCGGATACCACGGAAACCATCTTCAGGGCTGCCGACAATGGGGTTCGAACCCACTATCTCCCGAATACTGGATACTGACCGCACTTAAGCGACTGCAGCTATCGAGCTCGGTCATTGCAATAACTACCGGTACCATTTGTTTACTTCGTGATGTCATTCAACAAGTGTACATTACAACACTAATAATTATTAAGAAATTAACTTGGATAATCCTAACCTTAAATCCAATAATCCGCATAAATTTACACACAACGCAAAATTATCCATCAAGAACTCTATGGATTGACAGCTATCGCGACGTTCAAATAAAATAATCGCAAAACTTTGGACAACCCTCAACAACACGAAACAACATTACTACAGATTCTCACATTTTAACACCACCGAAAATGGTAATTCCCAACATAACATACCATCGTGTCATTTCCATCGCCTCGATAATGAATGTGAAGTCCTCTACTAAACAACCCTCTTCTAAAATAATGAAATATAATTCCAAACATTTATTATAAATTAAAAAATCTCAGTTACAATTACTTTCTAACAATGAACTGGTTCGATCGCCAAACACCTGGCTGACTACCTGGAACAAGAGCACTTCTCGCAATCACTTACAGTATAAGACACAAGTCATCTTGACTTGTATCAAATGAAAACCTCGCCTCGCTGACAATTCGCATGAAATACAATTCTTGACCAACACATACTATGCAAAGAGATTTAATTTAAAACGTCACTTGAAATGTTCTTATCTATCACGGTTCTACGGTTTCACGTGTGATCCTAACTATGGAATGACCCTATTCCCATATCGTTAAATTACACAAAAAACCCTCGGGTTCCATACGATCAAAATCCCGGCATAAAGTCTCTTCAACACTACAGGATTTCAACAACCTGATCCACATTCCTTCCTGTTTCTGCAAGACTTCAACCACTTGCTACCACAAATTCTCTACACGACAATAATGGAATATCTCTCTTACGTCATCCACTATGCTGTTGCATAAAACAGTCTATGACAAACTAACCATCCCTCCTGGCATATCTGAGTTTGACAAAATATTTTCAAAAAAGAAACACACAAATTGACTTACAAAAATGTTACCGGTATTTTCCTCTCTTCAACTCTACACAGATTTTAACAGACCTTCGGAATAATATTTCCCTTCCACAAATCACACACCGGTCTCACCTCGTACCTTCCACTGATACATTTACAGCGCCGAACACATGACGGTGTGCCTTCCGCAACACCTGATATTCAATCTTTAACACACTCTCTCTAAATGTTAAATCACGGATTACACTTACAGGAAATTCATCTTTACACTGAACAGAATTTCGTGATAAATTAATGTCCTAACTTTGGAAAACAACAAATATAGGAAACAAACCTAAGGAAATGATACTTCGCTCTAGACATTATATTCGTTTTACAGCCAACAAATGTACTACTGTACAACATTTCACGCGCTAGTTTCACGACTTTCCCGATTATCCAAGAAACATAAATGACCTTTTGTCGTATTCCTCCGACATTTTCACGAAATAAAAGGGTGACCAAAATGCGTCACATATACACAAATAAAATGGTGACATCATGAAATAAATAAAATGCACTTTATAAAAAAAGTATTCTACATACCTGGAAGTCGTACGTGGCCTTACATCTTAACCGTCCCACCAGCCGAATGGTTTCTTTAAACTCCCTAACTGTTTTAATTACATTTTCGTTATCACTTGGACATGTTTACCAGAACCATTCCTTTGACGAAAATATTGACCTGCTATTGTTTATGCTCATAACTTTCTTCACCGCAGCTGGAAGGCGGAACACATTGTCATAACTACATGTTGCTTTACGCCGCACAGACACAGATAGGTCTTGTGACGACGATGGGACAGGCATGGGCTCTGAGTGGGAAGGAAGCAGCCGCGGCCTTAATTAAGGTACAGCCCTAGCATTTGCCTGGTGTGAAAATCGGATACCACGGAAACCATCTTCAGGGCTGCCGACAATGGGGTTCGAACCCACTATCTCCCGAATACTGGATACTGACCGCACTTAAGCGACTGCAGCTATCGAGCTCGGTCATTGCAATAACTACCGGTACCATTTGTTTACTTCGTGATGTCATTCAACAAGTGTACATTACAACACTAATAATTATTAAGAAATTAACTTGGATAATCCTAACCTTAAATCCAATAATCCGCATAAATTTACACACAACGCAAAATTATCCATCAAGAACTCTATGGATTGACAGCTATCGCGACGTTCAAATAAAATAATCGCAAAACTTTGGACAACCCTCAACAACACGAAACAACATTACTACAGATTCTCACATTTTAACACCACCGAAAATGGTAATTCCCAACATAACATACCATCGTGTCATTTCCATCGCCTCGATAATGAATGTGAAGTCCTCTACTAAACAACCCTCTTCTAAAATAATGAAATATAATTCCAAACATTTATTATAAATTAAAAAATCTCAGTTACAATTACTTTCTAACAATGAACTGGTTCGATCGCCAAACACCTGGCTGACTACCTGGAACAAGAGCACTTCTCGCAATCACTTACAGTATAAGACACAAGTCATCTTGACTTGTATCAAATGAAAACCTCGCCTCGCTGACAATTCGCATGAAATACAATTCTTGACCAACACATACTATGCAAAGAGATTTAATTTAAAACGTCACTTGAAATGTTCTTATCTATCACGGTTCTACGGTTTCACGTGTGATCCTAACTATGGAATGACCCTATTCCCATATCGTTAAATTACACAAAAAACCCTCGGGTTCCATACGATCAAAATCCCGGCATAAAGTCTCTTCAACACTACAGGATTTCAACAACCTGATCCACATTCCTTCCTGTTTCTGCAAGACTTCAACCACTTGCTACCACAAATTCTCTACACGACAATAATGGAATATCTCTCTTACGTCATCCACTATGCTGTTGCATAAAACAGTCTATGACAAACTAACCATCCCTCCTGGCATATCTGAGTTTGACAAAATATTTTCAAAAAAGAAACACACAAATTGACTTACAAAAATGTTACCGGTATTTTCCTCTCTTCAACTCTACACAGATTTTAACAGACCTTCGGAATAATATTTCCCTTCCACAAATCACACACCGGTCTCACCTCGTACCTTCCACTGATACATTTACAGCGCCGAACACATGACGGTGTGCCTTCCGCAACACCTGATATTCAATCTTTAACACACTCTCTCTAAATGTTAAATCACGGATTACACTTACAGGAAATTCATCTTTACACTGAACAGAATTTCGTGATAAATTAATGTCCTAACTTTGGAAAACAACAAATATAGGAAACAAACCTAAGGAAATGATACTTCGCTCTAGACATTATATTCGTTTTACAGCCAACAAATGTACTACTGTACAACATTTCACGCGCTAGTTTCACGACTTTCCCGATTATCCAAGAAACATAAATGACCTTTTGTCGTATTCCTCCGACATTTTCACGAAATAAAAGGGTGACCAAAATGCGTCACATATACACAAATAAAATGGTGACATCATGAAATAAATAAAATGCACTTTATAAAAAAAGTATTCTACATACCTGGAAGTCGTACGTGGCCTTACATCTTAACCGTCCCACCAGCCTCTCTCAATCTTTATCTAGCCATCTGTACAGATAGTGGCTTTACAAAGCATATTCTTCCTTTCTGTATATTTGGTACAATTCACCTGAAATAACGACATAAAAAAATAAATGTCCTTCACAGGTCCTCTTCCTGGTGAACCGACCACGTTCGTCAAGTCACAGATCCGCACATGCAATAAAGTAAAACAATGATAATTTCTAATTCAACTGCAGGACTTCGGCATTATAATGAACGTCTGTTGCCTGGATGTGAATTTACATCACGATTCCACATGGGAATACTGATTGACTGATAATCTCCCTTCACTTTGAGATGACGTTAGATAAACACATTTGGCCAGAACTAACTTCCCTTCTGGCGACTTAATCTCCATAACAAATTGTTAATATTAGTCTGAATGATGTGCGGTCGCCCCAAATTCACTGAAAACAATGCGAGATTTGCAAATGGAACGGCGTGTTTTTATAAAATTTTCTCCCACTCTCATGCCATCTGCATTTACCTCCAAAAGTTTACTGACCGGGCGAGTTGGCCGTGCGGTTAGCGGCGCGCGGCTGTGAGCTTGCATCCGGGAGATGGTGGGTTCGAACCAAACTATCGGCAGCCCTGAAGATGGTTTTCCGTGGTTCCCCATTCTCACACGAGGCAAATGTTGGGGCTGTACCTTAATTAAGGCCACGGCCGCTTCCTTCCCATTCCTAGGCATTTCATATCATCTCGTCGCCATAAGACCTATCTGTGTCGGTGTGACGTAAAGCAAATAGCAAAAAAAGTTTACTGACACTGTTTTTACCTCACGGAAAATGAAATTGTGGCTGATTATGACGTAACACATAGTTGCTTAGTTTAGTAGCGGTGTTCATGATAAGTGTACCGGGAGGTACACCCATCCCGTTCATTCAATGGAAGTGCCTTGGAGATTGCCATCTGATATATGAAGTTTGCAACAACTAATACAAGTAGTTTGGACTTTTCTCTACAGATGTCTCTGCTAAAAAAATGATGTTATGCCCTCTGGTGTGAAGGGGAATAATTAAAATTGTTAAGTAAGATTTTTATTTTAAGGTTTACTACACTGAGCTGATTAACTTTGTTTTTGGTATGTTAAAGATGACAACACTTCGATCTCTTCCCGGCAACTTAAGATGTTGGCCAATATAAAATTGTGTATATTTATTTTTCAGCCAATCAAACTATGTCTAGTATTTATTTAATTACCCAATAAGAATTTGGGGTGTGTCGGACCTTGGCCCAGAGCTCTCTAGAACCTTCCTCTCGTGTATAAAAGCTGGCACATTTTCTACCAGGTCGTCTTATTCTTCGCTCCAGTCTAGTGTGCGTGATTGTAAAGGGAAGCGAGGGTGCCTCGCCTATCGCCGAGTAGTCCATCAGCTCAAAGTAATGGTAGTCCCGGTTTTACTAAGTGATAGTCATTGAAAGCTAGCTCGAGGGAAAGGTTTCCGATCCTTAACTATGTAACTTTAACTTTCTGAAATGTAAATTCCAAGTTCTAGTGTAAATTTCAAACTAGTCAAAAGACTTAGCCGAAATCAGGGAATAGCGATTGTGATACCCTCTCGGGTTTCCTTTCAACTTGATTTTGAGGTTACTATGATATTGTAACGCTTTTTAGTTTGTAATCCTTGTAATTTAAATTTTCTAACCATCTAGTCATCTCAGTAGTATAACTTCGGGCCGTAAGCCCAAATAGTGTTTCAAACTTTCATTTCGAATTTCAAGGAGTGCAAGTGTCCGCCTCCACACAATTTTGTTTTTTGGGCCAGTAACTTTAACCTATTGTTTCTAAGAAAGGTCTGGTAGAATGGGTACTCGATACCCCTGTGTCATTTCTTTTATGTAAAGATCTAGACTGTTGAGCACATAAGGCATTGCATACTGCTTGAATTGTAAAATGTAGGTTGTGTCTTTGATAATCCTGGAAATTTCTGGAAATAGATTCATAAGTTTCATAGAACAAAGACGCTCTTTCTAGTAATGTAACTGTTGAATGGTGCCTTTGGAAGGCTGTAATGCCATAATGTTCGGGGAGTAGTCTCCTAGATTAAATTGTAGAGCCAAGATGCTCTGATTTTGATGTAAAAGAACTTGGGAGGCCCGTCTCCTTCCCTGTTTGTTAATGGGAGCAGTTGTACCCATGCAACATTGGTAATTAGGGAGCTGCAAGCTCAAGTTTGCTAATTTATCATTTGTTGATTGTTCTGGTTTTCTAAACGTTGTCACCTAACTTGTAAGCAAATTTTGGTACCTGAAATTGTAAAGTCTCGGTTTCAAAAGACACAAAAAAGTAGAAGGAAATATAACCTTAATTTTGAAGTTTTAAATTAATCTTCTGATTACCTTCTATTGACCCATTCATGCCCGCACCTTCTTTCACCACTGTCCACCACGAGAATCTCCGTAACAATTCGTAGCAGAGAGTGGTTGAATGGGTCTGGATAAAGCTGTTTTTGACGGCTAAATATAGAAATCGAATCCGAACTCTCAAACATTTTCTGATTACTGGAAATTTTCAAAATTCATTAATTTCCTATCAATATGTCTGGTCCTCGTAAAGCCTTTGCTCCTGGCTACCTGCGCAAAAAGGAATTGATTTCTGAGCTTCTAATTGGGAAGGTGCAAACTGGCGACACGGTTGTGGCAGATATTGCCAAATTTAAGGAATCTTCAGAATTTGCTATTTGTATCCCAGGATTTGGGGACAAAGAAGATGAAGCTCTGTCCACTATCAAGGATAATACCACCGAGCTAACTTCAGTCGTTAGTTGTTTTAAGTAAGTGATCCTTCTGCTAATCAACTTAAAAGAGTTCAGGCTAGACTTTTTCATTTATACAATAGGGCTAGGGACCGATTGTCTCTAAATGTGAAGGATGACGTTGCTAAGGAAGCAAGTAATCTGTTGGAACACCTGTCGGATATTTCGAATAGGGTTATTCAGTTGCTGTCTGGGGCCTCTAGTGCTAAAATTGGCCCTGTTTAAACTGTAAACTTTGCTACGGAAGAGGACTCTAGTAGGTCTATTGAGAGTAGGATATCTGTGGCTACTCAACAAATATCTGCCCCCTCGGAACAAATGTCTGGTCATCTAAAACGGTTTACATTTTCTTTATGAATAATGCAGTGTTTGAACCTCCTCAACCCCAATGCCGTCTCCTATTATGTCGCCTGGGTTTAGAAGTTTGCCCCACCCCTTAGCCATGTTGCTTAAAGGCATATCCAAGTTTTCCGTTAACTCAACTAATGATGTGATTTCATTTCTAAGATTCTTAACCGAATTTCAAGACCATGCCTTGGCAGTTGCTCTCTCTCTCTCTCTCTCTCTCTCATTCTCAAATTCTTCAAATAATTTACTCCTATTTTTAGGGGTCCTCCAAGACAAAATCGTAAAAGCTACAACTGAGAAATCTTCGATAGAAGATTTCCATGCCCATCTTCTGGCTACTTTTATTCCAGCTAGAGCAACGTCATCCTTAATACAGAAGTACTACTACAGAATACAGAGGTTGGACGAGAACCATGCCTACTTTATTCAAGATATAATGTTTTATACTAGGGTATTCGCTCCCCATTTTCCAGAAGAACAAATTGTGCAAACCATACTAGAAGGACTATCTCCGACGTATAGGTCGTACTTATGTTTTGCCTCTCAACCCCAAACCTTCTCGGAACTCGAGGCAATGGCAGTGTCAGCCGAAGGGGTGAGGTACGCTGACAATTTAAGAGTCGCCAGGGAGCAACCCCCCCCCCCCCTTTCATCTAACAGCTTTCGGTCACCACCTCGTCGTACATTTCCCACACGCAAAAGTTATGCGTGCGGATCAACAAAACACCTTACAAATAAATGCCCCTTGATTAAATCTAAAGGAACTAGGATCGGGGCAGGTCCGTCCCAAGGTTGTTTTAAGTGCGGGTCGTTTTCCCACCTAGCCGAGAATCGCACTCCTCTTAACAGCACACCGTCCTGTTCAACTTCTGGTGCTGCCTCCACTAACCCAGACAATAGGAAGTGACTAGTGTCATCGGCTGAGTCACCATGTTCATCTTCCCGAGGCTCAGCCCCTATAATTAGGCAACGAATCTTTCACGGAAGAACCTTACTCTAATTTATTGTTTGAAGGGCCTAGGGAATGCTTTAAAATTGCTTCTGAGACCCCAAAATTCGTGCCATTTCTGAAAATCTAAGTGAGTAGCGAACCCGTCACGGCGTTGTTATATTCAGATCCATTGTTTCCGAGGAGTGGTACCTTAATTTGAAACCCTGCTGTAAATTTGCGGACTATTGTTTATCTTCCATTAAATGTGTTTCGCAAACTCGCCTTCATTATAAATTTTAGGCTTCATTTTTGCTAAAGTTCGAATCTCAAAATTTATTTGGAAAATTAAGTTATTTGTGGCTAAACAATTGTCTTGCTCTGTAATATTGGGGCCGATTTCATGTCTCCTTCCGGTCTTGTGATCGATCTTCAGAGTAAGTCGTGCACCTTCAAGTTTGTTAGTGACCTTAAAATTCCTCTTCTGAAATGTAATTCTGTGTCATTTTCATCTATTTCGCATACCCAGAGTGAGATGTCGTTAGATTTTAGGCATCTACCTGAGGAGCAGGCTGAAAGTATTAGAAGGTTGTGTCAGTCTTTTCCTGACGTATTTTAAGAAACTCTTGGCGTCGCTGACCTTATTGAGTACAAGATTGAGCTAACCGACTCTATTCCAGTGAGGTTTCCTCCTTATAGGCTATCTCCACCTAAAATGAAGGCTCTTAAGGAAATCATTGACCAGATATTAAGAGATGGGATTATTCAACCTTTAAAGTTGACGTATTCATCGCCAGTTTCTCTTGTACCGAAACCCCAAGATAGTTGCAGGCCTGTCGTTGATTACAGGGCTTTGAACCGTAAGGTCGCGTTACAGTCGGTGCCCCTTACTGATCTTCTTTCTTGTTTTTTATGGTTTCGCAAGGCTAAGTTCTTTACCATGTTAGATCTTAACCAGGCATATAATCAAGTACCTCTAGCAGAAGAATCGAAACATCTAACGGCTTTCTCCACGGATTTGAATTTGTATGAATACAACCGCGTGTCTTTCGGGCTCCCCAGGGGCGCGGCTGTTCTTACTAGACTACTGGATAGGATCTTCTCCGACATCAAATTTGAATATCTTTATCATTATCTCGATGATGTCGCTGTGTTTTCGGAGACCTTGAAGAGCACTTAGATCATATGAAGGAAGTCCTTAACCGTCTTCGTAAGGCTGGGTTGACTGTTAAATTATCTAAGGTGGCTTTTGCTAAGCCTTCTATGTCATTCTTAGGGCATATTGTGTCGCCCGATGGTGTTTCTATAGACCACTCCAGAAGGCAGGCTATTCATGACTTCAAGCCTCCTAAGGACATCAAAGGAATAGTTAGGTTCATAGGCATGGTGAATTTCTTCGGGAAATGTACTCCTAACTTCGCTAATAGGGCGACGCCCCTGAATCTACTTCCTAGGAAAGGTGTCAGAATCGAATGGGGGCCATCGCAGCAAGCTGCTTTCGAAGATCTTAAGTCGGCATTTTGTAAACCCCCTGTATTAGCTATGCCAGATTTCTCTAAGAAATTCATATTCCAAACTGATACCTCTTCCTCTGCTGTTGCCGCGGCCCTCCTTCAGGAAGGGAATTCAGAAGGCGGCCTATCGTATATGCGGCTAGGACTTAATCGGCTCAAGAAGCCAAGTACTCCGTCTATGAACTAGAAAGTTGGGCAGTCCTATTTGTCCTGGAGAAATTCCGCCTCTATCTGGCGCATGTCAAATTTGAATTAGAGACAGACAATCAAGCTTTAAGTTGGGTCTTAGCTAGGCCTTGTCGTACCGAGCGTATCGCACGTTGGTCTATCAGGATCTCAGCCCTTCAATTTGATGTACGGCACATTAGAGGATCAGAAAATGTAGTTGCTGATGGACTAAGCCGCATGTTTTCCAATGAGGTTGATACCAGTGAACAGGAGGATAGTTCTTCTCCCCCTATGCCCATACCTTCTAGTGTTAATGCTATTTTGACTGGTGCCCATAAGTTATTTCGTGATATTGAAAAATATCAAGGTAAGGATCCAGGACTGGCTCCTATAATGGAAACCCTTTCTTCTGGAGAACATGCTGTCCCTTTGAAACCATAATTCTACCCCTGCTAAATATTGCAACTAGAAATTGTAACTACAAAATATAACTACAAGCGCAACCATAATTCTTTCTTGCAAGCTCACCTCACCCTCCGTGGCGGGAGAAGTCACCGTGAGATCGAGCGAGCCATCCATTCGGATGGTATCGGAACACTTCGGCTGCCCTCGTATAATTATTAATTAATTTCCATATAATAAACCTTCATTGTAAGAGATTTCGGCAATATCATTAACCAAGAAATAAATAATTAAGAATTTTGAGAAATATTAAATGAAGCTAAAATCCACAGTGTGGAAATATCTTTAATTAGGCCTGGAGAAATTTTGGCATCCATATCGCCAGCCTATCTACACGTGACAAGGTCAAGTAATCAGAAAACGCGCGAAATGGCCTACACGAAATTAATTAATTACGCCCGTTAAAAGCACGGGAAAAATCAGTAAACAGCATCATCATGACTTGGAAATTAGGTGGAAATTTTGGGGTGAATTTCAAAAAGATCGGTCCAGTGGTTATCAAACTGTATGATTACACAACCATACAGCATGACCAGAATAGCGTCATTTGAGAAGCTGTAAGTATCCCTTCCACTGGACAGTAGCCACACTCACTTGGTCGGTCGTCGCGAGGGTGGATCCGCGGCGCGTTAATATCAAGTACAGGTCTTGAACTGTTTCTTCAAATAAACTTGTTATGTGTATTGAGTTAGCTAGCTTGAGATAAAATATTTTACCGAATGATAAAGTAGCAAAAGATATTTTCTTGGTGGAATTAGTAATAGAATTCCTTAACTTCTGCAAATGAAAACCGCAAGTGTATAGATAGCTTTTATTGAATTATTGTGTGTCTTTGTAACCATTAGGGGAGTTGTAGACTAGGCAAGATATGCATCAAGCCTCATGTCTCGTGGCCACCTGGCATAACAAGGGCGTGAGAGCGAGGAAGATTCTTATGGAGAGTCGATTTCGCCGATGGAACGGTGAAGTCGCACTTATAGTGTGCATCTAGAATAATTCACTATTTACATGTTTTTACCAATTGAAGTGTAGAGTCTGTGTAAATTATAAATGGCATAATCAAAATAGAAGAATGCTCTCTGCAAATAAGAGTGGTTAATCGCTGAACGAGCTGGCTAAAATGTAGCCAGGAGCCCTATATCTACGATGCAGTTACCAGGTCTGTCTAATTTCAATAAATATGTTTTGTAGATATAGATTGTAAACGCTTGTCCCATTAAATTACTATGTTGCGTGTGTAGAAATTAAATATAATATAATGTTGAGGCGAAATGTCTATTATTCACGTCAATGCGCGAAACTCTAAAACTGGGTTTAAAATTTCTTTAGAAAAATATAATATGCGATGTTTTAAATATTGTACTAAAAATCAATGAAATATGTCCAGGCTAATAAAAGTTACAATAAACATAACGATAAAATAATCGTGGTGAGTGTGATAAAGTCAAATATCAAATTAATAATAATAATAATAATAATAATAATAATAATAATAATAATAATAATAATAATAATCACATCAGGATATATTTGAGATGATGAATCGTGTATTCAGCAGTAATGTCAAGTGAGATTTGCGATGTAGAATGAAATCCAGTGAAATCTGATAAAGTTAGCGTTTTGTGACACCGTGCATTTGTGATACAGAAAATCACGGTATGTTATCTTGCTCTTGAGGTCATGAAAACGTAAATAAGTTAATTATGAGATTCTTATGAAGTTGTTTATCGTGGGATTACGTATAGTTTCACGTGAGTTGTGAGGCTCCCGGAGAAACTAAAAATAGGAGGGGAAAAACAGTGAAGTGTGCATTGAAACCGTGCTTGTGTTCCGTGTGTAAAGCGTGTTTAACTGATAGCTAAGTACCACATACGAAAAAGCTACGGTTTCATAATTATCTTTAAATTATTGATTGCTTTGTGAAGTAGCGTCATGCCTGCATCCAAGCCCAGAGGAAGTGCTGCCAACCCTAGCGTGGAGGACACCATTCGGCGCGTACTCCAGGAGCCGGACGTAGCGAAGGTGCTAGCCGATGCGATTGCAGCCAGCATAGAAACTAAAGTTTTAAATAGAGTGGAGGAGGCACTGTCCGAGTTCAAGACTTTGAATGAGCAACTTAGAAAACAACTCAGTTTAAAGGACAGTGAAATTGAACAATTGAGGCAAAGCTTGGAGGAGCTAAGGACATCGCCTAAAGAAGAAATTATCTCTCGGACTGATGACCTCGAGCAGTACCAGAGGAGAGACAATCTGCGAGTGTTTGGTGTGCCTGAGACTGAAGGGGAAGACACTGACCATCTTGTACTGGATGTTGCACGAAAAATAGGAGCTGACATTCAGTTAGCCGATATTTCGCGCAGCCACCGTGTTGGTCCGAAGGCGGGGCAGAAACCTCGCCCGATAATAGTTAAACTTGTGTCATACAGAGATCGCAGCAGACTGTTTCATAATAAGAGGAGGCTTAAAGGGAGTGGGGTCACCATCCGGGAAGATCTGACGACCTGCCGGCTGAGCATCCTTCGTGCAGCAGTGGAGCTCCACGGACTGCGTAACGTGTGGACCAAAGACTGCACGGTCATCATTCGGAAACCAGACGGCAGCAAAATCCGAGCAACACGAATGGAACACATCACATTGTAAATATTAAGATAACATTATTTTCCATAGTTATGAAACTCCGTTGCCCACTATTCTGAACTGTAAATTTGAAATTTCAGTATTACTATATTTGTATATACATTTCCTATTCGTAACACTTCATTTTTAATTTTAATTAACTTTTGAATTTAACCAAATACGTGTATTTGCGTTCTTATTTTTTATGATTAGTATTAATGTAATGTTTTTTAAATAGTTTCAATACTTTACCAGTAATACATACTTCATTAATTTAAGACAAGACACCCCTAGTTTAGCTGTCCTTTAAAAATATTAGGTAATTTTATGCACAGTTAATTCATTACCTGCACCCTTGTACTTCAGTTAACGATAATTTTCTCCTAGCCCCTAGTGTTTATTTGTCTATTTTGGTGATTTACATTCTACCAAGTTGGTTACTGTCACGAGTCACAATGGACATTCCTCTGACGTCACCCGTTTATCTCAGCAGCCACCAGGCCATGTACCCTCTCCTTTCCTTCCGCTGTCCCCGCTCCCCCCACCCACTAGTTCCAACCCTGACCAAAGTACCGCTAACATTCTTAAGAACTTCGTCTCGCAACATCCTAGAGCCCTTCACGTCTGTCATATAAACGGCCAAAGCTTATTAGCTGCCAATCGAATGGATGAGCTTACAGAAATATTCACCCCAGTTGTTTTCCATGTCCTACTAGTGTCTGAGTCATGGTTGACAGATAAGAGCCCGTCTTCTTTGTGTCAACTTGAAGGCTACTCGCTTCTGAGAAATGACCGCACACAAAAGCGAGGTGGAGGGGTATGTGGCTATTTCTTAACCAGCCTCAAACCCAAAATGTTAGGTCATTCACTAGGCAGGTATGAGAGAAAACCAGAATGCATGTTCGTAGAAATAACAGCGAACGGGATTAAAGCCCTTGTAGGAGTAGTTTACAAACCTCCGAATATAGGCCACTTAGAAGACTTTGAAGCTGACTTAACTGAACTGCTGCCAGACTACCCCCACACAATAATTATGGGAGATTTTAATACGGACATAATTGACGTAACTTCTCCCGAAACCACGCGACTTAAAACATTGTTTCAATCCTATAATATGGACATCTTGCCTCTCTCTCCAACTCACCACACATCTCATTCGCACACTCTGTTAGATCTTATAGTTACCAGCAATTCAGACAGAGTTCTCGATGTTGGTCAAACCTCTGTACCTGGTATTTCTGCACATGACGCAATATACATCTCGTATGACCTCCGGCCACCGAAACGCTCCCAGAAATTTATTACCTATCGACCACTGAAAAATATAAATAAAGATAGACTCTTCCAGGACGCAAGCAACATACCCTGGCATAACATAACGACATATAACAAACTAGACGACAAAGTCACTTTCTTTAACAGCAAAGTAACGGAATTATTTGACAAGCATGCCCCAAAGCGGCGAGCGAGAATATCTAAAGAACCCTCTCCGTGGTTAAATGACGACATTAGACAAATAATGAAACAAAAAGACTGCGCCCACAGACAATACAAAAATGACCCTACTGTACAAAATTTTGACGAATATAGGAAGTTACGGAACAAGACAACACAACAAATACGGAATGCTAAACTGCGGCACGCTTACAGTTTAATTACGCCTAACGGTAGAACAGCGACGACATTGTGGAAAACTATTAATAACCTTGGACTTACGAAGAACAAAAGCAAAGACGAAATTACAGTACCTCTCGAGGCTCTTAACGAGTGCTTTATTGCTAGTTCCTCCGCAGTACGACCTGTCGACAAACAGAAACTTATGAACCATTACGATACACACCCCACCCCTGACAGAGATAAATTCTATTTCAGTCACGTGACACCCCTCCAAGTCAGGAAAGCAGTTCTTAGGATAAGCACAAAAGCGAAAGGAATTGATGACATTGGGACTGACATGGTGAAACTAATTCTTGATTTTATATTACCAACTTTAACCCATTTAATCAATTTCTCTCTTCTATACTCCACATATCCAACTCTCTGGAAGAAGGCTATTGTGCTACCTCTTCCGAAAAATCAAACGCCTTCGAACGAGGGAGACTATCGTCCAATATGTATTTTATCAGCTTTATCTAAAATCTTAGAATATATAGTCCATAAACAAATGTCAGAGTACCTTCAAACGCACAATCTCCTTAATCCTTTCCAGTCCGGTTTCCGACAGGGACATAGTACAACTACAGCCTTACTCAAAGTGACTGAGGACGTTCGACAGGAAATAGACAGAGGACGAGTCACAGTTCTAGTACTACTAGATTACAGTAAAGCTTTTGACAGCGTAGACATTGACATATTACTTGTAAAACTGAAGGCTCTACATTTTCCTCAAAGTACGATTGCTTGGATGCATTCCTATCTTTACGGACGTCAACAGTGTGTGAAAGGCAATAATGGAATTGTTTCATCGTGGCGTCACGTGAATAGAGGAGTCCCTCAAGGCTCTGTACTTGGACCACTTCTTTTCGCACTCTTTGTGAATGACATATCATCGAATTTAAGACATTGCAAATACCACATGTACGCTGACGACCTTCAGCTCTACACAGACTCTACAGCACAAGACCTTCAGGAAAATATAGACTTACTAAACATTGACTTACAGACTGTTAGTGAATGGTCTGCTGCCCACGGCCTGCAATTGAACCCTACAAAGACACAAGTAATCCTTCTTGGCCACCAAAATCAAATGGCAAGTATCAATAAACGTCCATTGCCGAGAGTAATCCTTCAGAATGTTGCAATTCCTTTTGTACCACAAGTGAAGAACCTCGGCGTTATCATGGACGAACGCATTACTTGGTCTGGACATATCTCACATATCTGCCAGAAGGTTTTCTCTGCTCTTCATTCTTTATATAAATATAAATACATATTTCCGATAAAACTTAAGCAGAAATTAATCGAGGCTTTTGTAATGCCACATTTCGACTATTGCGATGTTGTTTTCAATGATGTGAGGCCACTGCTGTCCTTAAGGCTACAACGCGCTCAAAACGCATGTGTGAGGTATATATGCAATCTAAGAAAATATGACCACGTGTCATCATCTTTCCTAGAACTAGAGTGGTCGCGACTCCACGTTCGTCGTAATCATCATACTCTGTGTCTCCTCCACCGAGTCCTTACTACATCTTCCCCAACTTACCTTTCTTCGCGTTTCCATTATTTCTCAAATGTGCATAACAGAGGTACACGGGCTCAAACATCAAACCTGCTCGTCATTCCTCACCATCGAACTGCAACATATAATAACTCATTTTCTGTGTTTGCCGCCCGAGAATGGAATCTCTTACCGGATGACGTCAGAGGAATACCAACCACCACTTTTCAACTATAGATAGATAGATAGATAGATAGATAGATAGATAGATAGATAGATAGATAGATAGATAGATAGATAAATGTCTTTATTGGCGTAGTTAAGGCCATTAGGCCTTCTCTTACACTAAACCAATTTGTACATAGAATCAAAGTTAACACTACCGTAATTAATACTAAGTATAGCACAGTTAAAGACAATCTAAATATTTTATAACAGAAATAAAATTCCACCCCAGTGAGATAAACATACTTACAACAATAATAATAGGCCTAATAATAATAATAATAACAACAGCAACAACAATAATAATAATAATAATAGCTAGTAGTAATAATGCACTAACACCATCAGTAAAGGACTAGAAATGGATGGATGGATGGATGGATAGATGGATGGATGGATGGATGGATGGATGGATGGTTTGATGGTTTGTTTGTTTGTTTGTTTGTTTGTTTGTTTGTTTGTTTGTTTGTTTGTTTGTTTGTTTGTTTTGCCTTTCGACAAAGGGATAAAAATAGAGCAATATCCTAGAAAAGCTATCTCATGATATGAATGTATGTGAGCATATTATCGCAGAAGAAGTTGATCTGAGAAAGAGGGTTCGGCGATGGAAACAGTTAACACTAGGTCGAAGGTTATCAGTCAACTAAGCAGAAAGTGAATTATATCGTGAGGGATTGGTCAAACAAGAAACAGTTCATTCGAGGAGTTCAGTGAATTTATACTGTTAACAAGCTGTAGTGCGGTGGAAATTGTGACAATGATATTCCGTACTTTGATTATGCTCATTTTATTAGCTTCAGCGCGAGGTGGGGATTTATCCTCTCACGATATTTCATATATAGGAGGAGAACTTCAGGAATACAAATCTGGCATAGAGGTGTTCATAGAATATCTGCAAACGTTAAATAGCACTGGCGTCTTCCGCAACAGGGTGAAGGACACCTTCCTCATACCTATAGATGAAATTCAACATTTGCAAAAGAACTTAGACCATTTGAAGGAAACCATCACCGAACATCACGATAAAATAGCTGAGCTAACAAATAAATTTAATACATACAATAAAACAGTAACTGAAACCATTTCACGTCAAGAACAACAAGCAATAAAAATAGAGCCTCAGTTAGCGGTTCTTGAAAATCAAGTCCAAAATCAGTCATCAGTATTCACTCAGCTTCAGCAAGATTTAACAGACTTAAGAGCAAGAGTAACAGGACGAGGCAATGACATCCAAGTCTACAACCAGAAGTTCACTTCTCTGGAACAACTTTTCCAAGAGCACGAAAATAAATTCCAAGGTATTATACAACAAACCGACCAGTTTGAAAGTGATGCTACAAACTTGAAGGATGACAACGTTGTTTTCAGCGAATTTATCAACAGTCTAAGTGAAAAGCAGGATGAATTGACAGACAAAGTGTCTGACTTGGCGAATGAATTGGAGAAGCTAAAGCTTGCTGGACCGAAAGTGGCTTCACCTGGTGGTGCGGCCACCATATGCTCCAGATGGGTCAACAAACATCATTGAAGTCTTCTATATGGGAGGTATAAACGGTGTCATTGTTCTAAATGATATTATTAACAATTCATTACAAAGTTTAGTAGTATATAACAAAATAATAATAATACCACTATTAGCTAGTGACCATTTTATTATCAAAACTTAAGTGTTGATAAACTTGCTGTGCGGAAAATAGAAGAGATCTGACGTAACTCGTAAACTCCCACCAGTAAATTCAGTTAGTTGGTTATTATTATTATTATTATTATTATTATTATTATTATTATTATTATTATTATTATTATATGCGTTGGGTAAAGACAGTATGTAAATTTTATTTCATCTCAGATGTATTGACTAATCATTCCCATTTCTTGTACATGATTGTGGAGAATTACAGTCACATTAATTAATTGTTTGTTTATCATAATTTCATCAGCTCGCGTCTGAAGTAGTTCTTTTTTTCAGTGTTTCCGAAACATCACCAGACAAAGTGATCTTTCGAACTGATCTTCACACTAATTGCAGTTTCGAATATACTCACGAGCGTCTGACTGTTATGTCTTTATCATAAGTTGATTTCGTCATATCTGTAATATTTTGCATCTGTTCATCTCTTTGGCTGAATAGTCAGCATAAAGGCCTTCGGTTCAGTGTGTCTCGGGTTCGATATGTTAATCGCATATGGTTAATTATTAAGTATCGAAGACTGGGTGTTGGTGTTCGTCCCAGCACTCTCGCCTTCATTCACTCAATGTGGCTTTACTAAAAACAGACGGGCCTTCCCGCACGTCAGTTCTGCAGGTTTCACCGAGCAAGTAGCTGCCTCTGTGGATCCGTGGTAGAGTGTCGGCCTCCGGATCCCAAGATAGCGGGTTCAAACCCGGCAGAGGTAGTCGGATTTTTGAAGGGCGGAAAAAAGTCCATTCGACACTCCATGTCGTACGATGTCGGCATGTAAAAGATCTCTGGTGATACATTTGGTATTTACCCGACAAAATTACTTAAATCTCAGCCATAGACGCCCAAGAGAGATCCGGTTTACTCTGTCTGCCATCTAGCGGACCTAGAGTAAAACGGAACGTCGAAATTGACGAGCAGACAGCCAGATGGCGTCAAATCGAAATGTCTGCACACGGTAGCTGAGGCCATACGATTATTATTATTATTATTACCGAGCAAGTGACTGTGCGGTTTGTGTCGCGTAGTTACCAGGTTCAATTCGGGAGATAGTGGGTTTGAACCCGACTGTCGGCAGCTCTGAAGATGGTTTCCGTGGTTTCCCATTTTAACACCAGGCAAATGCTGGGGGTGTACCTTAATTAAGGGCACGGTCGCTTCCTTCATGCTGTCGTGACCGGTGAAGTGAGATGAAGTTGATGCACTGTACACAAATCAGGGACGATGTTAGCAAGGATCGAGTTTTCTATCAGAAGTTCGGGCACCTTTTACAGTTGAAAGGTCACGATTTTTCTCCAGCAAGAGTAAGAGATAAATTGATAGGATAATGTTTCCAAAGTTTATTTGCCTTTTTCGTAATGTTTCTCCTTTCTAACCTGATGATTTATCTTGGCTGCTGTAGCGAAATTTTTTTTGTTATATCTTTCATGCTTTCATAGCGTACTGAAATCTGCTCGATTATTATATCCACGCAACCATTAAATACAAAAATTCGGAATATTCCTTCATCAATCGCCAACTCATCAGAGAACCTTACGACATGAGGTTATATTTTCTTTTTCTTCCTTAATCCGTTTACCCTCCGGGGTTGGATTTTCCCTCGGACTCAGCGAGGGAGCGCGAGACTTTTGTTCGGGGAGATACAGCTGGGAAAGAGGACCAGTACCTCACTCGGGCGTCCTCACCTGCTATGCTGAACAGTGCCTTTGTAAAGGTGGGGGGTGTAATGTGAAGATCGGAAGGGATAGGCAAGGAATAGGGGAAAAAGCGGCCGTGGCCTTATATTAGGTACCATCAAGGCATTTGACTCGAGAAATGGGAAGCCACGGAAAACCACTTCGAGGATGGCTGAGGTGGGAATCGAGCCCCCTTCTACTCAGTTGACCTCCCGAGGCTGAGTGGACCCCGCTCCAGCCCTCGTACCACTTTTCAAATTTCGTGGCAGAGCCGATAATCGAACCCGAGCCTCCGGGGATGGCAGCCAATCACACTAACCACTACACCACAGAGGTGGACGTTTTTTTACTGGGACTATTTTCCATAAATTTGCTATTTCTTTCGCTACCCTTAAAACAGTATTCGTTAAATTTTGTCCCAATTCTGACAAATTATTCTGAACACGTTTTACTACTGAGGTAGCAGTAGTGTCAATGGATTTATTTTGCAAATATTTCGAAACGGTATTCATTGACTGTAATATTTTGCACTGGAACATTAACAAAACCACGTAG
The DNA here is from genome assembly GCF_040414725.1 of Anabrus simplex. Taxonomy (NCBI): domain Eukaryota; kingdom Metazoa; phylum Arthropoda; class Insecta; order Orthoptera; family Tettigoniidae; genus Anabrus; species Anabrus simplex. The sequence goes on from NC_090266.1 coordinate 489,354,647, forward strand.
TCAAAACAGTTTAATCGTTTTGTAATTACCATGGCCTCTCTCTTTTCAGATGCTTTCGAAACCAGAATTATATTTTCATGATTTGTCAGAACCATTTTTCAATGCACTGTCAAACCACGAATACCATCTAGTAGGACTAAGTTCCTTTTGGAGTTCATTTCATTGTTCCACTATTAAGTGCATTGTTCAGTGTTGTGCCAGCGCGGTAAACATTCGCTGAAATATATATATATATAGTATATCCTGCATGGAAGTATAAACATCTCTGATGTCTGAGATGTCCTTGACAGAATTATTTAAAACTAAATTTTAGTTGTAAGTCGCATAATATACATAAATAGTTGTCGGTAATCTCTGCCTGACCAGGAGAATTGGCCGTGCGATTAGGGGCGCGCAGCTGTGAGTTCGCATTCGGGAGATAGTGGGTTCGAATCCCACTGTCGGCAGCCCTGAATATGGTTTTCCGTGGTTTCCCATTTTCACACCAGGCAAATGCTGGGGCTGTACCTTAATTAAGGCCACGGCCGCTTCCTTCGTATTCCTAGGAATTTCCTGTCCCGTCGTCGGCATAAGACCTATCTGTGTCGGTGCGACGTAAAGCAAATTGCAAAAAAAGAATCTCTCCCCGATACGCGCTTGCAGTCCAGATATAGGCCGCTCATATTAGCCACGTCGTCATGTCCTTGGCCACGACATTTATTTAGATCCAACTGATTGTTTTCTGGTATAATCGAAATGTTGTCCGGCTCCATGGTTAAGTAGTTAGCGTACTGCCCTTTGGTCGCAGGTGTCCCGGGTTCAATTCCCGGCAGGGTCAGGAATTTTAACCATAATTGGTTAATTCCGCTGACAAAGGGGCTGGTGTGTGTGTTGTCTTCGTCATCAGTTCATCCTCACCACGACGCGCAGGTCCCCTATGGGCGTCAAATTGAAAGACCTACATCTGGCGAGCCGAACTTGTCCTCGGACACTCCCGGCACAAAAAGCCATACGCCATTTCATTTCATCAAAATGTTATTTTCAAACGACTTTTTTGTTTGGTATTCCATTTCATCAAACCCAATAAAAGATTCGTGAATAGTTATTAACCTCCCTGCATCGAATTCTACATATCTCAGCACGACATATAACTGATCAACCCTACATATGTCCTGGTTCGTATCCAATAAAATAGAAAATTAGGAGCATTTTTAATTTTGAGAACTATTAAGTTCAAAACTGTTTTTGACAATAGTCATATTAGTTTATTTTGCACTTTAGGGCTTAATTACTTTGTTCTGATTTTCTCATTGTCAATATGAACTTTCAGTAGAACATCATAACTTATAGAGCTAGTAACTCAACAACGCTTAGAAAATTTTTCTCTTTTATGAGAAGTCTTTTTTTTTTTTTTTTTTTTTTTTTCGTATTGACCATGGAATGGTAAGTTTCAGCGGGCTAATGTTAAAATTGCATTCAATATCTTAAATAGTGTTGCCGTAATTCCTTTATATTCCTCTAAAATGTGACACAGCCGACTTGTTACTCTTCGAGTGCTTGTAAGTTAAACAAGACGAGAGATGAATCATTGATGTCTCATGTATCACTAGTTTTTGATAACCCCTGTCAATCTTTAGCGCCACGCATTATTAAAGTTCATGTTGCTCCGATCATCGAAAAGTCAACATGGCAGTATACTGTGTTTATTATTATTATTATTAGTATTATTAGGAACAACTGTGTGTAAAGATGGGAAAAGGCGAACATCTTGGTGGAATGATGAAGTGAGAGCAGCCTGTAAACGTAAAAAGAAGGCTTATCAGAAATGGCTCCAAACAAGGGCCGAGGCAGACAGGGATTTGTACGTAGATGAAAGAAACAGAGCGAAACAAATAGTTGTTGAATCCAAAAAGAAGTCATGGGAAGATTTTGGTAATAACCTGGAAAGGCTAGGTCAAGCAGCAGGGAAACCTTTCTGGACAGTAATAAAGAATCTTAGGAAGGGAGGGAAAAAGGAAATGAACAGTGTTTTGAGTAATTCAGGTGAACTCATAACAGATCCCAGGGAATCACTGGAGAGGTGGAGGGAATATTTTGAACATCTTCTCAATGTAAAAGGAAATCATCATGGTGGTGTTGCAAACAGTCAAGCTCATGGGGAGGAGGAAAATGATGTTGGTGAAATTATGCTTGAGGAAATGGAAAGGATAGTAAATAAACTCCATTGTCATAAGGCAGCAGGAATAGATGAAATTAGACCTGAAATGGTGAAGTATAGTGGGAAGGCAGGGATGAAATGGCTTCATAGAGTAGTCAAATTAGCGTGGAGTGTTGGTAAGGTACCTTCAGATTGGACAAAAGCAGTAATTGCACCTATCTATAAGCAAGGGAACAGGAAGGATTGCAACAACTATCGAGGTATCTCATTGATTAGTATACCAGGCAAAGTATTCACAGGCATCTTGGAAGGGAGGGTGCGATCTGTCGTTGAGAGGAAGTTGGATGAAAACCAGTGTGGTTTCAGACCACAGAGAGGCTGTCAGGATCAGATTTTCAGTATGCGCCAGGTAATTGAAAAATGCTACGAGAGGAATAGGCAGTTGTGTTTATGTTTCGTAGATCTAGAGAAAGCATATGACAGGGTACCGAGGGAAAAGATGTTCGCTATACTGGGGGACTATGGAATTAAAGGTAGATTATTAAAATCAATCAAAGGCATTTATGTTGACAATTGGGCTTCAGTGAGAATTGATGGTAGAATGAGTTCTTGGTTCAGGGTACGTACAGGAGTTAGACAAGGCTGTAATCTTTCACCTTTGCTGTTTGTAGTTTACATGGATCATATGCTGAAAGGTATAAAATGGCAGGGAGGGATTCAGTTAGGTGGAAATGTAGTAAGCAGCCTGGCCTATGCTGACGACTTGGTCTTAATGGCAGACTGTGCCGAAAGCCTGCAGTCTAACATCTTGGAACTTGAAAATAGGTGCAATGAGTATGGTATGAAAATTAGCCTCTCGAAGACTAAATTGATGTCAGTAGGTAAGAAATCCAACAGAATTGAATGTCAGATTGGTGATACAAAGCTAGAACAGGTCGATAATTTCAAGTATTTAGGTTGTGTGTTTTCCCAGGATGGTAATATAGTAAGTGAGATTGAATCAAGGTGTAGTAAAGCTAATGCAGTGAGCTCGCAGTTGCGATCAGCAGTATTCTGTAAGAAGGAAGTCAGCTCCCAGACAAAACTATCTTTACATCGGTCTGTTTTCAGACCAACTTTGCTTTATGGGAGCGAAAGCTGGGTGGACTCAGGATATCTTATTCATAAGTTAGAAGTAACAGACATGAAAGTAGCAAGAATGATTGCCGGTACAAACAGGTGGGAACAATGGCAGGAGGGAACTCGGAACGAGGAGATAAAGGCTAATTTAGGAATTAACTCGATGGATGAAGCTGTACGCATAAACCGGCTTCGGTGGTGGGGTCATGTGAGGCGAATGGAGGAGGATAGGTTACCCAGGAGAATAATGGATTCTGTTATGGAGGGTAAGAGAAGTAGAGGGAGACCAAGACGACGATGGTTAGACTCTGTTTCTAACGATTTAAAGATAAGAGGTATAGAACTAAATGAGGCCACAACACTAGTTGCAAATCGAGGATTGTGGCGACGTTTAGTAAATTCTCAGAGGCTTGCAGACTGAACGCTGAAAGGCATAACAGTCTATAATGATAATGTATGTATGTATGTATGTATTATTATTATTATTATTATTATTATTATTATTATTATTATTATTATTATTATTATTATATTATATTATATTTGCCTTTATTTGTAGTGGCGAAGTTAGGACTCATGGTCCTCTCTTACACTTAACCACACTTCATTAACATTGTACATCTGAGAGCAATATTCATAATCATATCTTAAAACTACTATTATAAACTAGAAACAAAATATGAAGCAAAATAACATAAACTCTATAAATATTCTTAGTCATGTCTTAAACTATCGTTACAAATTAAAAGTTGATTGACACTAAATACCCTAAGCACAGTAAACGTACATTCATACACACATTCACTCTACCAGATTCATTCAGCCTGGCGGCACACATCGAGGAGATGCTCACGGCAAGACAACTTCAAGGAATTTAATGATTGTATGGCTCTAATGTTGTGGGGGAGAGAATTCCATATTCTAGCTCCATTTGCAACAAAGGAACGGCTGAATGCTGCTGACCTGCTGAGAGGGATAGCAAGTGTACTGCCGGAGCGTGTGTTATGCTGGTGGAAAGAGGATAGGAAATTGAGTTGTGAAGATAAGTAGTATGGGATATTCTCTTTTAATACTCGAAAGATTAATACTGCCACGTGGAGGTTTCTATATTGTTCAAATTTTAGAAAGGAAAGTTGTCGATAATAAGGGGTAACATGAACATCATAGCGTAAGGAAAAGATAAATCTAATACACGAGTTCATAGCACGTTGTAATCGGTTTAGTTGTTCTCTCGTGGCATCAATTAGTACTACGTCACAGTAGGAAAATATAGGGAGGATAAGAGTATTTATAAGCCTAATTCTCATGTTTAGTGGCAGCATATTTTGATGATATTTTAGTGGGTGAAGGGACGCGTACACTTTTTTACAGATATTTGTAATGTGCTCTCCCCAGTTAAGATTCTCGTTTATAATTACACCAAGATTTCTTACCGAGTTTTCGTACGGAATAATTTTACCAGATAAAGTTAGTGGAGGAATGTTTTTGTTTTTTGCCGCACTGATTTGTTTCGTCTGCCCAACAATAATAGCTTTAGATTTTGATGGATTAATTAAAATACAGTTTTCATGAGCGTATGCACAGATATTATTTAAGTCAGAGTTCATAAAACCTATTGCTTGATTGATGTCTGAAATTTTGGAATGGTAATAGATCTGCAGATCGTCAGCATACAAGTGGTATTTACAGTGTCTTAGCCGTGTCGATATATCGTTAATATAGATAACAAAGAGAAGTGGTCCAAGTACAGAGTCTTGTGGTACTCCTGAAAATTTCATTACCCATTCAGATGACCTATTCTGAATAATTACGCGTTGTTTTCGTTCCGTAAGATATGAGAGAAAGAATTCTAGAGCTGTCTGTCCAAGGTGAAGCGATTTTAATTTAGCAACCAGTACGTCTATATTTACTGTGTCAAAACCGCTGCTAAAATCAAGAAGTGTAAGTAACGTCACCTGCCTTTCGTCCATAGCGCGTCTCATGTCGTCTGTAACTTTCAGCAGGGCAGTGGCCGTACTGTGTCCCTTTTTGAAACCCGATTGTAAAGGGTCAAGTAGTTTGTATTTATTTAAATAGTCGGTTAATTGCACGTGTACTATGCGTTCAAGAGGCTTGGAGAGAGATGAAAGTATGCAAACAGGTCGATAATCTGTTATAAGTACAGGTGAGGAAGTTTTGGGAACAGGATTTATAATGGCATTTTTCCACATTTTTGGAAAGAGGCCACTTGTGAGGCACGTGTTGTATATATGAGTAATGGCAGGAAGAATAATGTCAATGATGTGTTGTATTATGAGTATGGGTATTTCATCAGGTCCTACAGCAGATGATGTAATTGATAATACCTCGCGTTTCACATCAATCTCTGTGACTTCGCGAAATTCAAAGAATGGCCTATTTGGTGGTGGCTGGTTCAGAAAGGATTTTATAGTCTGTGATATTGTGTGTATTTCCGGTTTAATTTTTACTTCAGAAAAATGAGCATTCAATCTCTCCAGAGAGATGTCTGGATTACATGGCTGGGGCAAAGCTTTCCCAATTCCAATGGAACGAAGTTGTTTCCAAGTGTTTGACACATTTAAATTTCCAGCCAGGTGATTGTGAAAAGAAAATTTCTTATTTCGAATTATTATTTTAATTCTATTCCGAAGTGTCCGATACTGTTCAAGCGCTCTGGAAAAGTGTGTGCGTCTGTAGAGCCGGTGTAACGCGTCACGGTGAGACATCATTTGTTTAATGTCATCGGTCAGCCATGGAGAAGGAGATCGGGAGACTTTGGCCGTACGCTTAGGTGCATGCTTATCAGGGAGACCAAGTATAAGTGAACTTAAAGTTTCAACTTTCTTATCGATACCGTTTATATTTTTTACGTCATCCCAAGGACTATTCAAGGCGTCAACTCTCAGATGATCTAAGTTTATATGTTTAATGTCCCTGAATGTGATGTATCTGGACTTATTTGTCCATTTGTCCATGTGATACTATTTCCTGTGGGTTGTTAGTGACCATTAAGTCAATTAGTGTATGTGAAGATGAGGTATGATTTGTCGGTTTTAGTGAAAGTATTGTCATGTCACACGTCTGGAAAATACTTAAGAGTTGCTTTGTATCTCCAGCCTGTTCCAGTAAATTAGTATTGAAGTCTCCAAATATTAAAATATGTTCATAAGCAGGTGATAGTCTCTGCAGGATGTCTTCAATGTCTGAGAGGTGACCTACCCGTGGTGGCCGATAAACAACTCCTATTAGGGCTTTAACTGTTGTCACAGTTATCTCGGCAAAAATGAACTCAGGTCTGGGGTCAGGACAGTGGGCAGATGTGCATACGATTTTACATTTAATATCATCTCTACAGTACAAGGCTACTCCTCCACCTCTTTTATCTATTCGGTCATGCCTGTAAATATTATAGCCCGTTATGTGTACCATACTACTAGGGATAGTTGCGCGTAACCAACTCTCACTGATACAAGCTACGTGTACATTACTGTTTTCAAGGAGAGCTGTTAGCTCCTCATGGTGAGCAGGTAGGGATTGAGAATTTAAATGAATGCAGTTCAATGAACGTGCGTTGGCCTGAAATACTTTCTCTAATGAGCCTTGGCAGCGGGGTGTCTCCGTTCTCGGATAGGAGAGGTTAGGGGTAGCGGGACAGTCAGGTCCACAGCTGGTAGTGGTTATAACAGTACTCATCACACAAAGCAGAATACCAAGAAGAATACATGCTTCCTACCTGCGTATTTCCTTTGATATCGCGCCGGCTTTTCATGCACTCAATCACATTCACACCCAATAATAAAACACTATAATACAAACTTAAACTAATCCACATTGTCGTTACTTCACACTGTTTCACCCCCTAGCTGCTTGAATAACATTGTTAAGGTCAGCTCGTGTGGTCACTTGAATTTTCTTCCCATCAGAGCTTAGAATAATGATACGTCCATCCTTAGTCCATACAGATTTCTGACCGAAGTGGTCACGCGCGGCGTTTAGTATGTCCTTTCTCGTTGCTGTTAGCGATTCTGTTATCAGCATACCCGATCCCTTCAGCGATTTCTTTGCACGCCAAATACGGTCACGTTCGTGATATCGCGTGAACTTTATTATGATGGGCCTCTTCCCTCCCGTCACTACCTCACCTGTTGTTCTCTTTGGTTTCCCAATCCTGTGACAGCGATCTAAATTGTCCAGTGTCAAGTCTATTCCTAGGTGGGATTTCACAACACCGAACACCTTGTCATAGACGTCCTCGTTCGGAGCTTCTGCCACCCCGTGGAGTAATAGGCAGTTTCTCCTGCTGTACTGCTCTGCTTCGTCGATTAGGTCGTCCTGTTTGGAGATCTGGTTGTGCATTTGGCAGTGGCGGCTCGTTTGGGAGGCGCTAAGGCGCGCGCCCCCCACAGGGTTCCATTAAATTCGGGAGTTTTAATCTTAAATGTTAACAAGGGAAATATTTTACTATAAGATTATTATCAAGGGCGCGAGTTGTACTGTGCTGCGGCGCGATGCTCTGCTGGCCCTACGCAGGAGGGCGCTCTCTCACAGCGGACCAAATACTCCCGAGTCTCGCTTGACTGGCCTTGAGGGAGCCAATCAGAGGCGCAGTAGAGATGTGCTGTTCTACGGAGATTCCGGCGCGTTTCTGCCGCGGCCCATCGTTGCAGCCAACCTACCCGAAACATTGGTGATATGATTTCTATTTAACAGGGGTCAGTTTATGCCATTTCTCTCCTAAAACTAGGAACTATTTTACTGAGGCACTTACCTGAGTTAAATGTGCCGGTATACATTTAAAATAGTCTTGTAATTTTTAGGATTATTAACTAACGAAACGAGTAACGACTGTAACTACTGGCTCCTCGCACTTGACTCATGTTGGCCATACTCATTGGAGAGCGCGATGTTTAACTTTGTGTTGATGAATGACCGTGATGTGACTGTGACAAGGTGAAATTAGGAGAAAGGTTGTGATTTATATCTAGCCGTAGTGTTATATATGCACTTCGTACAGTATGATTACCGTCGAACATATTGAAGAACTAACGTTTTCTTCTCTTTCTACCGAGAAGAAAGTCGAACTGAAGGAGTGTTTTAGGCCGACACCAGACATCTTGTTGAAAAAACCGGAGACAAAGAAAAATGAAAATAGGGCTTTCCAAAGACAAATTAGTTCTCCTGACGTATATAACAAGAACTCGCGGATATGTGGAAGGGATATCTCAGAAACCTTTTACTGCTTTCCTTGCCCGCTATTCTCCCGTTCTAGGAAAGGAGATAAATGGATCACCACAGGTGTGATATCAATAGTACCATGGACTTTGAAATGCTTGGTGAAGTCAATGTCGTGTCTTGTGTAAGTGATCACTACAATGAAACTATTCGTAAACATAACTCGATGGTGGACAAGAACAGGCAATTATTATTATTATTATTATTATTATTATTATTATTATTATTATTATTATTATTATTATTCAGTAATTATTATTCAATGTTCAGTCTTCAGCCCTAAGGCTGGTTGGATCCTCAACAGCTCTGCCATCAGCTGTCATAGATGGCCTAGGCATCACTGAAGAGGCATACTAGGGAAATGAGTGAGGTAGTTTCCCGTTGCTTTCCTCACTGAGCCAGAAGTTGCTGTTACATATCAGTCTGCGAAGCCCACTGAAATGCACGCACCAACCGACCCTATGAGCAACATTTTCACACCATTCATAGCAGGGACTGGCTGCAGAAGGAATGGAATTACTAGCATCGCTCATACCTCAGTCACTTTCATATTGTCAAAGCCAAGGATAAGACAGAGACAGATCAATGAAAGTAACAAAATTGCTCTAGCCCATACCAGAAGACATAGTGCACTGTAAACACTAGGTCCTGCCAGTAAAGGCATTTAATAATATTAATATTAATAATAATAATAATAATAATAATAATAATAATAATAATAATAATAATAATAATAATAATAATCAAAACAATTGCGTATGCATTGCACCGTATAGTGTTCGAATTGTGTATCTTGATAACATGTTTTGAAGAACTTGAGATATTTGTGGAATTATGAAACTAAGGTGCGCCCCCCACTGCTGATATCCACGAGCCGCCACTGGCATTTGGGTAAGTTCGGACTTCACCTCCTTGAGCTCCTCGGTGACAGCAGCTCTGAAAGACTGGAACTCAAGGGCGAGTGCGTCTAGGGAAACATCGCCGGGGTTGGTAGCACTGCTGTTGGTGGCGCGCGTTGCTTTCTCGAAGCGAGCTTGGATGTCGTTTAGCTTTTCTTCGAATGAAGAAATCCGCTTGGTCAATGACTTTAGAGACATTGTGAATGAATGTATGTAGCCACTGAGTGTTATTTAGTTATGAAACTTGACCTAGTACACACGAATTGCAGTTAAACTTGCTGATTTGCTAGGTGGTTTACGGAGCTCTCTCACATGCACTTCTTCACTGCCGCGATTGTCACTGTGTAATTTCATTGCACGCCATTTGGTCCGTAAGAACATGCGGCCAGCTTTGTACATTTAAAAAACAGGAAGGTCAAAAAGCAACATCTGTACAACATGGTACCTTTCATGGCATTGTGACTAATTGGTGAATTGGTGATAGAAATGTTAAGTAACACAATCAAAATCTATGTATGGTTTGCTCTGTCTTTCTTTTAATGCATTAATAATATTGGTCGAAATATCTATTTGTCCCTCGCAAAATGAACTTTCGACTGGTGAGGTTCTGAATTAACTATTTTTATTTTAAAAACTTTATTTAACTCACCACTGTGTCGGCCAAGATCAGTGTCAATTATATTTTTTGCAAAGTCACTCTGTTGTGCTGAAATGTCACTAAAATATTGCATTGCATTTCCCTGACTTTAGCGCTGCATTCTCACTTAAAATCTCAACCGACACGCCAGACACGGATCTATCACAAGACGTAACAGATGTAACACTATTGCTGCTGGAACCAGGCAAAGAATCTTTACAAACACTTTCAATGAAAAAAATCATTTTTTCCAAAATGTTAACAGATTTTTTCCTTTTCACGTTTTCTCTCGGGTTTTTGGAAACCACTTAAATACTTCTATTTACCGGTACTTGAATTCATCTATATTTACATCGGTCTGTTTTCAGACCAACCTTGCTTTACGGGAGCGAAAGCTGGGTGGACTCAGAATATCTTATTCATAAGTTAGAAGTAACAGACATGAAAGTAGCAAGAATGATTGCTGGTACAAACAGGTGGGAACAATGGCAGGAGGGTACTCGGAATTAGGAGACAAAGGCTAATTTAGGAATGAACTCGATGGATGAAACCGTACGCATAAACCGGCTTCGGTGGTGGAGGCATGTGAGGTGAATGGAGGAGGATAGGTTACCTAGGAGAATAATGCACTCTGTTATGGAGGGTAAGAGAAGTAGAGGTAGACCAAGACGACGACGGTTAGACTCAGTTTCTAACGATTTAAAGATAAGAGGTATAGAACTAAATGAGGCCACAACTCTAGTTGCAAATCGAGGATTGTGGCGACGTTTAGTAAATTCACAGAGGCTTGCAGACTGAACGCTGAAAGGTATAACAGTCTATAATGATAATGTACTTATATGTATGTATGAATTCATAATATGAACTTGTGCACACGTCACCAAGTCACCAACTGAACTGACCACACCTGGCTGTGAATTACCATCGCCATCCACTTCTAAATACGGGCTGAGGATTTCCCTTTGAATGATGAATGCAATCAAACGTAAGTTTCGAGCCTACAACCTGCAAAGAACGTGGTGAAGTACCTGGGGAGTTGATTTTTTTAAACATTTGAAGTACCTGGGGGGACCTGGCAACACAGACTGACAAACAGGTACGTACACTGAGTTGATTTTTGTTGACATTTTGGCATTTGGTCCGTAAGAACATGCGGCCAGCTTTGTACATTTAAAAACAGGAAGGTCAAAAAGCAACATCTGTACAACATGGTACCTTTCATGGCAATGTGACTAATTGGTGATAGAAAGCCACGGTACGGGAACTTGGGTTGGATGAGAACAGTTTAAATACAGACTATAGAACAAACGTATCACAATGTTAAATTGGCTTCACTTAAAAATTTGGCTATTGCTTGTTATATACGGATGTCATAGCTGCTTAACAACGACGAAATGGAAGTGGGAAGTGGAACTTAGAGTTGTATAAGCGTTTGATATAAATTGGTTACTTGTGGTTTGTGTCTAGTGCATCCTAAAAATGTATGGTTGAGGCCCGCTTCTTAATTGGGGTCATGAGCTGATATTTTTGTGCATGTGCCATCCCAGCCCTGACCAGCTGCCAGTTAATACCCAATTCAGGGACTGACCAAATTGCATCAATCAATCAATCAATCAATCAATCAATCAATCAATCAATCAATCAATCAATCAATCAATCAATCCTGATCTGCATTTAGGGCAGTCGCGCAGGTGGCAGATTCCCTACCTGTTGTTTTCCTAGCCTTTTCTTAAATGATTGCAAAGAATTTGGAAATTTATTGAACATCTCCCTTGGTAAGTTACAGTATTCCAATCCTTAACTCCCCTTCCTATAAACGAATATTTGCCTCGATTTGTCCTCTTGAATTCCAACTTTATCTTCATATTGTGATCTTTCCTACTTTTAAAGACATCACTCAAACTTATTCGTCTACTAATGTCATTCCACGCCATCTCTCCACTGACAGCTCGGAGTATACCATTTAGTCGAACAGCTCGTCTCTGTTCTCCCAATTCTTCCCAGCCCAAATTTTTCAACATTTTTGTAACGCTACTCTTTTGTCGGAAATCACCCAGAACGAATCGAGCTGCTTTTCCTTGGATTTTTTTCTTTTCCTGAATAAAGTAATCCTAGTGAGGGTCCTATACAATGTAAACCCTGTGTTGCATCAGTATACGCAATGTTCCAATAGAGAGTTACAAGGTGATCAGCTCTGTAAGTAGGCGATGTTCAGATGTTTCATCAAAACAAACAACAAGATTTTTTTACATTGTATAGTTTAATTCGGCACAGAATACGTTCGCTGGTTTCATTTCTAATATGAACAAAATTACGTATTCAAGTATAGTGTACTATTGAATGATTTGTCGGCCCCTGAGCCCGTTCCCCCACCCCACCACGCGGCGGGCCCTGCGGACCCGTTAGTTATGCCCCTGTACGCTCACAATACATTACACTACGAACCACCAAGCAATAGTGAATATATCCCTCCACATAGGTTATACATAAGTTTGCGATTCTAAGTTTCCTCCTCCCGAGAAAATGTCTTAGTTTATATTGTGACCGTATCGGCTCTATGAATATTTATTATGAAATTAATATATGGGAGGTTTGTGCTCGTATCTCGGAACGGAAGAGGTGCGGTTGACTTCGCACTGTCGCAAGAGCATTTGTTTTCTCATGAGTTCGGATGACTTGTTACAATCCAGATGAGGTGGCATTTGTCACTAGACAACAAGGTCCCTTGACTGTTGATCTCTGTGGCGTGTGGTCCCATGTGTTCATGACCCAGTCGGAGTAGTTTTTCGTTGTCGCATGGTCCCCCAATATCTATATATATAAAATAACTTGTCCTGACTGACTGACTGACTGACTGATTCATCATCGCCGAGCCAAAACTACTGGACATTAAAAAATGAAATTTTGGGGATACATTCATATTAAGATGTAGGTGCTCGCTAAGAGAGGATTTTTGGATATTCCATCGCTAAGGGGGTGAAAAGGGGGATGAAATTTTAAAATGAGTGTATCTATATCTCAAAACTTTAAAAGTTTACGGAAGTAAAAATTGGCATTTAGAATCTTCTTTAAAAATAAGGAAACACGTAATTTTTTTTTGTTTTCAGAAAATCCCAATAGGAGGGGTGAAAAGGGTGAAAAGGGGGTTGAATGCCTTTAATCAGGATACCGATACTTATATCTCAGAAGGTGAAGATATTACAGACCTGAAGATTGGTGTTTGGGATCTCCTTTAAGAATAAAGAAACACGTATTTTTTTGTTTTTTGAAAATCCAATTAATGGGGGTGAAAAGGGGGTGAATTTTAAAATGAGTGTATCTATTGTAACGGTTCAAATCCCGTTACAAGATGATATCTGTATTTTATTATTGTATGATTTTATCTGTATTATTATTATTATTATTATTATTATTATTATTATTATTATTATTATTATTATTATTATTATTATTATTATGTTCGTATTATTATGTTATCTGTGATATTGTTACTATTATTGTAATTATCCGTTTTATTCAATTCGATTTTGCAATTGCCTGTTGCTTGCAAGATTGTACTTAGATGTATGCATATATACGTATGTGAAGAATAACACTCAATACCTGTACAGTGAGAATTGTTGTATATATCGGAGATTGGTTGTAACGTTGGGACATTGTGCAAGATTAGTGGCGATTCTGCCAAGTCATCGCCACTTCATGGCTACGGCATTGTATTTATTTAGATATGCGCTCACGGAGTTAGCCGCCTCCGGGCTATTTCACCACTGTATGTAATATTTGCCGCGTTGTGGGAGTATGTCATGGTTATTTCTGGAGATTACGTAGCGGTGTCAACCAACGTCTATATAAGGTGGATGCATATTGTAGCGTCACTCATTACTTATACGGATGCAGTACAGTGAAGAAGTCTACTAGATCAAGAAGCCTTAGTTGGTCAGTCAACCAGTGTGAACGAGAGATGGTGAAGACTCAGTGAGCCATTATTGGTCATTGAGAGAGTGAGACCAAATGGTTGGTCCGTCACTTAGTGGAAGACACGGACGCAAGGGCTTACCATGAAGTCAGAGAGGGCAACCCAGGACCTACCAAGAGGTAATACCATATTGACTTACAAAGAAGTCAGATGATATGGAGAAGAAGCAGTCACAAGGATGTATCACCAAGCTAGGCGTGACACATCTACAGTAAACACCAGATCAAAGGAATACGTCGTAATTACACTAAAAGTGTTGAAGGTACAGTCAAGTGAATCAGTGAGGGAAATATTTCGTGTAAATTGTTAAATGTCCGTTCAAGAAGAATTCAAATTCATGCCTAGTTTCTTTCAGTCGCAATGTCATAATTTCATATTCTCATCTGTTTTATCGCAACAAGACTCACTATTTTTTGATATATTATTTAAAGAATATATATTGTTCTATCAAACGAATTCATAGTTTCATTTCATTGACAGTAATATATCTTAACCTCAAAGTTAATGGGGAAACCGAACGCCAATCTCCTTTTCCCAGAACTTATATGGTATGTTGTCAAAAGTAAGCTTATTACCCCACACCCTAGAGATAGTCAAGAGTCTCATTCTATTATTGCTGCACTGAGTGGCAGCTGGCGCCCTTCAAATAACGTATGTGTAAGTAAGCAGGTAACAAGTAAGTGTGAGTACAAGGTTCGACGAGTGTGTATTTTATTTAATGAATGTTAATTTTCATAATTTCCATTTTAAATGCAGATATTCAGATTTTTCAAGTTAAATTCAGATTTATATGTTTGTAAATATAGTCAGCGACTCAGGAACATGCTCACACTATATCTCAAAACTTTTAATGTTTATAAATGTAAAAATTGGTATTTAGAATCTCCTTTAAAAATAAAGAAACACGTATTTTCTTTTGTTTTCGAAAAATCCCAATAGGAAGGGTGGAAAAGGGTTAAAATGGGTTGAATGCCTTTAATGAGGCTACTTACATTTCAGAACCTGAAGATATTACAGACCTGAAAATTGGTATTTGGGATCTACTTTAAAAATAAAGAAACATGTATTTTTTTTGTTTTTAGAAAATCCAATAAATGGCGGTTAAACAGGAGTGACAAATTGGGGTGAATTATTTGAAAGACTATATCTACAGAATATCTGAGAAACCTAAAATGTTAGACATAACAAGTGGGTATTTGGAATCTCCTACATAAAGAAACATAGGTGATTTGTTTTTGAAAACTCCAGTTAGGGGGGGAGTAAAAAGGGGTGAAATTTCAAAATGAGAATTTCTACAGTATATCTCAAAAAAACTTAACAATTTACAGAAGTGAAAAATGGTATTTTTATCTCTATTAAAAATAAAGGGACGTGTATTTTTAGTTTTCGGAAATACCACTTGGGTGGAGGGGGGGGTAAAAGTGACTGAAAATGGTGTTGAATTATTTTAATTAGGCTACTGATATCTCAAAAATGATGATGTTACAGACGTGAAATTTGATATTTGGAATCTGCTTTAAAAGTAAAAACAGACGTATTCTCGGAAAAATCCAGTGAAGTGGGGGGAATGAAAGGATTGAAAAATTAATTGACTTAACTGTATGAGAATATATACATCTAATAAAAATTAAAGTTGTTACAGACGTGAAAATTGGTATTTGGATCTCCTTTAAAAACAAAGAAAATCACGTTTTGGGGGGGGGAACCACATTTGGGGGGCGGGAGTGAAAAGGAGTCGAATTCCTTTCATGAGGACACATATATCAAAAACTGAAGAAATTATAGTCGTTATAATTGGTATTTAGAAGATCCTTTACTATTAAAGAAACGTGTATTTTTTGCCGGAAAATTCACTTAGGGGGGAGGAGTGTGAAAGAAAGTGAAAAAAGTGAATTGTTTCTATGGGGATACTTATATCTCAAAACAGAAGGTCATAGACGTGAACATTGGTGTTTGGAATCTCCTTTAAACATAAAGAAACACGCCTTCTTTTAAATTTTTTTGGTGGGGGCGGTAAATAAAATTAACGGCGGTGGGGTGTAAAAGGAGGTGAGACCAATTGATTTTACTGTTCATAATGTACTTATAAGGAGCCTCCGTTGATCAGGCGGCAGCGTGTCGGCCTCTCACAGCTGGGTTGCGTGGTTCAAATCCCGCTCACTCCATGTGATATTCGTGCTGGACGAACCGGATGCGGGACAGGTTTCTCTCCGGATACTCCGGTTTTCCCTGTCATCATTTTTTCCAGCAAGACTGTCCAATATTTCATTTCATTAGTCATTCATCGATCATTGCCCCAGAGGAGTACTTCGGCAGCCAGCATAATTCCTATTGTCGCCGCTACATGGGGTTTTATTCATTCCATTCCTGACCCTGTCGAATGACTGGAAACAATGACAATGGCAGCAGATGTAATTTACCGCCAAGTAGCGGTCTTGCAGCTTACTGTGGGGTCCAGAACATCTAATAATAATAACAATAATAATAATAATAATAATAATAATAATAATAATAATAATGTTCTGGACCGTTGTCAAATGTGCGGACCGCGCTGGAAACGGATCCTCGACGGGTAATGACTAAGAATTCAGTCCGGTTACGGGTTCAGTATAGCCAAGGCACCCATGATTACACCACGCCGGATCTCCTGAAGGATTTGATCCATATAAAAAATGCTTATAGGTAAAGATGACAAAGATTTAGGGACCCAACTGACCGGGTGGAATACCGGGACCTAGCCCGGGAAGTACGAAATCGATTTCTGGAAAGAAAGATTGAAAAATGGGAGGAAACTTGCCGTAATCTATTAGAAAACGAGTTAGATCGCGAATTTTGGCGGGTTCTCTCAGAAAACGAGTCACATCGCGAATTTCGGCGGATTTTATATAAAACAATTTCAATTATAAATTTCAGAATAATACCGTAGCGAAGCACGGGTATCTTGCTAGTATATCCATAAAGTAGGAGCTACATGGAGGGCATGGCCGCTCGCTTCAAGTGATTGCCGCAGAGAGTAGTTTAGCGGGGAGCTCCTTGTATTGTCTACGTCCTGGTTTATTTTCTTGCTAGTTGCTTTACGTCGCACCGACACAGATAGATCTTATGGCGATGAGGGGATAGGAAAAGGCTTGGAGTGGGAAGGAAGCGGCCATGGCCTTAATTAAGGTACAGCCCCAGCATTTTACTGGTGTGAAAATGAGGAAACCACAGAAAACCATCTTAAGGGCTGCCGACGGTGGGATTCTAACCCACTATCTCCCGGATGCAAGCTGACACAAACCGCGTAGCCACTTGTTCGGTTTACGAGAAACTTCCATCCAAACCAGTTCTATCTTAAAATATACAATAGGTGGTTAGTGCTTAGAGCACTTGCCTTCTTACTATCTTAAACACAGGTGGTTAAGTGAGCCCTGAGCAGAGCATAGTTAGTGTCACACGGCAGACGCCATCCGCCCACGTCACAGTGCCTGTATTATTATTATTATTATTATTATTATTATTATTATTATTATTATTATTATGTTGTACAAGCTAAGTGTTCTACATTCTGTGCTCCTCACACTGCGCCGTACCTTGGCAAGAACTCAACTTCTGGTGTTTCGTGAGCGGATATGCGCAAGAGTGTCTACTGGATTGAAAAATGAAAACCTACAACCTGTTTTCCAGTCATTGACCGGGTAAGGGATGGAATGAATGAAGCAGATATAGGCTATTAGTACGATGGGGTCGCCACTCCCAAAGTGATTTATTAATGAATGATAGATGCTATGAAATGAGAATGGAGAGTGTTGCTGGAATGAAATATGACGGGGAAAACCGGAGTACCCGGAGAAAAATCTGTCCCGCCTCCGCTTTGTCCAGCACAAATCTCACATGGAGTGACCGGGATTTGAACCACGGTATCCAGCGGTGAGAGGCCGACGCGCTGCCGTCTGAGCCACGGAGGCTCTCCTACTGGATTGTTTGGGGGTTTTAATAATGAATTTATGTAAAGATAAATTCTATGCAACTCTGTAGTACTATTAATATTTTGCTTTATATTGATTATCTATCTTACTTCGCTGGTGACCTGTGATCAGTACCACTATATGAGTTACACCGTGGGTCTGCGTAGCCTGTGATTAGTACGCAATATGTAAGGAACACCACGGGAATACCGGCGCCCGTGATTAGTACACCTAGGTGAGGAACACCATTACTTTGCGTTGCCTATGAGTAGCACCATTATGTGAGAAAGACCATAGGTCTGCGTTACCTGTGCGACGTACGATACTTGTGAGTAGTACCATAATGTGTGGACCACCGTGAGTCTATGCTACTGATTAGTGCCGTAGCATGCCAATTACCACGGTTCTACTTTACTAGCGATAAGTAGCAGTATGAGGGGCCGTTGGCCTGGATTTTGGTCCCCTTTAGACATCAAGCATCATCGTTTGAAAAATGTGCTATAGAAGCAGTCCCTTGTTCAGTCATACTATTGTTTTAAGATAATTTCTGCATTCCGGGTCAGATCCACTGACTGTCTTAAATTCATATTCATCCATGCATTCTTCATCATCACGTTCTGAATTCTGGTCAGTGGATGTTTTTGGACTTTTAAATTGTCATTACATTTCGTTCCATTAGGGGACGATGACCTAGATGTTAGGCCCCTTTAAACAACAATCATCATCATCATAATGTCACTGGTGAACGAAATAGTCAATAAAAATGCCGAGATTCTTCCTATTGATGAACATGATGAGGTGAAGTATTTGGCTATTTTTTTGAAGGAGATATTTATTTATAATTATGTACGTATTATACTATTAAAAACAGCCCCGCGGTGTACTGGTAGCGTTCCTGCCTCTTACCTAAACGCACCGGGGTTCAATTCACTCCCAGCCCAGGGATTTTAATTCTGGACTGAGGACTGGATCGGAGTCCATTCAGCCTCGTGACGAGCTGTATAATATGAGAGGCAGTAGACCCGGGAAAGACAATACATGTGAGGACGTCATCACGCTCACCAAGAAGTACTGCAGCATCGGCAGGCCAACTGGCTGGGCAGCCGTCGTCTTGGCAGAACAAGGCCCTAATGGGCTATTGCGCATAAGCAACGATTTATTAGGTTGGTTGGTTGGTTGGTTGGTGTTTAATCCTATCCTATTGTAGAGGCTTGAGATATAGTGATCATCAGGTCCAATTACTTGGTGTGTGTTACGTATCTCGGATGATCTGTGGGACTATGATGTCGATATTGGCGTGTGGCTGCAATTAATTGGGCTGTTGTTGGAAAGGTGTTGTATATTAGTTACAATCCATGCATCCACTTAGAGTTGACTAAGAAACTCGACAATCTCCAGGTTGGGAATTTAAAACTACTTCCTATTTTCTCAGATGTTGTAATGAGGCTGAGTGTACGTTGTTCAAGAGTGGCATTAACAGAAAACAAACCTGTGACCACCTTGCGGGAAAACAACACGAGGCTAAAAGAAAGAGTTATTATCTTAGGCCTCACTAAGAAAGCTCGCTGCTCGTTTAACGTCGCACTAACACATCGAAGGTTTTCGGGGACGGAGAGATGGGCCTTAAAACTCACAGCTGCGCGACCAACTCGGTCGATGGAAATATATTCCGAATGTCAGTTGCATGATGGACGTGTTCTGCGTTCAGAACAAATACTATCCTTCAATATTTGTTGGTCTAGGTGTGTAGGTGTAAGTGCCTGCCTCTTACCCGGAGGCCCCGTGTTCGACTCCCGGCCAGGTCAGGGATTTTTTTCTGGATGTGAGGGCTGGTTCGAGATACACTCAGCCTACGTGATTACAATTGAGGAACTATCTGACAGTGAGATAGTGGCCCCGGTCTAGAAAACCAAGAATAATGACTGAGAGGATTCGTCGTACCGACCACACGACGACACATCGTAATCTGCAGGCCTTCGGACTGAGCAGCGGTCGCTTGGTAGGCTATGGTCCTTCTAGGCTGTTGCGTCATGGAGTTTGTTTTTTATCTATGCCCAAGAGTGCATGATATTTTTTACTTGACTAGTAATCTTAAGTCATAATCCACAGGACCAAGAGTTTGACGTGGAAAACGAACTTCTGGACAAGACTTTCCATTTTGAAAATCTCACCTGTATTACACAAGATCCGAACCACGGGCCACATTCGTGAGAAAATAGCGACGAAGGCCTGTAATTAAATATATATATATGTGTATATATGTGTGTGTGTGTGTGTGTGTGTGTGTGTGTGTGTGTGTGTGATTGTACGACAGAAATGAAGTTTAACTTTTAAATGCCGACCCTGGGTGATATATGTGAAATTAGAGCTAAATATCAGTACACTCGGGTGATACCATTAGGAGACGAAGCTTCGGGGGCTATTGTTGATTCACTTCAAGGAATTGGGATATATTTTGTCATCATCCTCGAGTATATGTGAATGTTGTTATATGATTTGTTACAGTGTTGTTACAGTGTACCCAAAAAGTCCATTCCAAAATGATAAAAAATTACTGGGCTGATCAAAAAATGAAGAAGATGAACCAGAAATGAATTATGATTAACGTGGTCCATGGCAGAACATAACGGAAACAAATTGTATAATAATAATAATAATAATAATAATAATAATAATAATAATAATAATACCGAGCAAGTGGCCGTACGGATTCGGTCACGCAGTTATCAACTTGCATTCAGGAGATAGTGGATTCGAGCCCCTTTGTCAGCAGCCTTGAATATGATTTTCCGTGGTTTCCCACTTTCACACCAGGCAAATGCTGTAGCTGTATCTTAATTAAGGCCACGGCCGCTCCCTTCCCACTCCTGGCCCTTTCCTATCCCATCGTCGCCATTAGACCTATCTGTGTCAGTTCGACGTAAAGCAAATTGTGAAACAAAGAAAAAATAGGTGTACGGAGAAGATGGATGCTCTTTACGCGATATTGAAGAAAGACTTGGCAGGGATGTATCCACAGTGCATCGGTCACAATGGTCATGGGAAGTCACTGTCTTAAGAAGACGGGGGTCCGGCTGCACATGGGCACCTACCGAGAGGGAAGACCGCTGTTTCCAGGAAGCACTGCGTAGAAGAAGTCTTCTTGTATTTTCATCCGACTTAAACCAGCTCATCAATTATTATAGTTACCATGACTTAGTTTAATTCTAAACTGCTTATCATCTTTCCCCTTTCTTCGGTAGAAAGCGTCAGTTCTTGAATAGTATATTCATCGTAAACTTACTGCATCTGCAGCAGCCATTACATCTTCAATTGGTACCAGAGTGACACAGTGAACTGTAACAAATCGATTACTTGAGGGACAGCTCCGAGTCAGATGTCCTGTAGCGTCCATGCCACTAACTTCAGTGGTGTCAAGCTAGAACTCATTGGAGGTTCTCCAAAAAGAGCTATTTCTGTCTTGATGCCAGTAGTGGTCGTAGGTTGATAAGGAGGAGGCCACATGAGCGCTTGGAACCAAGCTGTCTGCGGCCTACACCAGGAGTTGTGGTCCGGGGAGTGAATTCCTTTGACAGCAGGAGCACTCTCGTTGTTATCCTAAGAACGTTGACAGTGGATTTGTACGTTAGGCTGGTGACTGAACAGGTTGTGCTGCCATTCATTCCCAGTATCAATGGGGGTGTTTTCCAATACTCGTCCTCATACCACTGTTGTCACCCAACGTGCTCTACAGAGTGACGACCAGTGGCCTTGGCCTGCGAGATCACTAGACCTTTCGCCCATTGAGCACGTATTGAACATTACTAGACGACAAATCCAGCTTCATCCAATACCAGCATTAACCGTTACTGATTTGACTGAACAAGTGCAACATGCGTGGAGCTCCATCCCCTGTACGGCGCCTGTACGACACAGTTCAAACACATTTGAATGCTTGCGTTCAAAATCGTGGCGACTACAGCGGTCATTAATGTATCACCATGTGACATGGTCCTCTCGCGCATACTCGAACCTGTAACCTGGAAAACTATTTTACCTAGACAACAGCTTAGCCTAAATTTCACTCCTCTAAACTAATGTCTTCTTGGTATTGCGATTTCATTTTCCGCTATTATTTTAAGTGAATATTAGCCAGCATTAAGCCGTTTCCAAGAAGCACTACGTAGAAGTCTTCTTGTATTTTCATCCAACTTAAACCAGCTCATCAATTGTTATAGTTACCATATCTTAGTTTAATTGTAAACTGCTCATCATATTTTCCCTTCGGTAGAAAGCGTCAGTTCTTGAACAGTATATTCACAAATTAATATTTAGCAGATTTTATTGATCTGTGTCCTCTCATAGTAAACTATCTACATTAGTAATAGCCACAAGGATCCTAAATCATCCTAATTTCAAACTGCTCAGAAAGTGAACCTTCTGGACAATTCACTAAATTCTGCCTTACAAAAATGTCACAAAATCGTTTTCTCTCGTAAATCTACCATCCCTATTTGACTAATTTATAAATATCAAACTTTATCTGCTCCCTGTAGCCTCAACTGGCCAGTTTGTTCAGAAAGGTTTTAAGTCCCCACCAATTAGCAAATATTTCTTGCCAGTATTGTCTATGCACGTATCATCGTACAATCTATCCAGTACCGACAATTTTTATTATGCGCCCTGCATATAAGGCCTACCTATTACTTGAAAAGAATAATAGTTCGCTTAGTCCACACGCACAATTTCATGATCCTTATCAAATATGCTCCGACGAACTAAAATAAGTATTCCATCGCCGGGCTGAGTAGCTCAGTGTCTTCTAAGCTCATGTTTGTGGACTGGATCACATCACAGTCCGGTGGCATTTGAAGGTGCTTAAATACGTCAGCCTCGTGTCGGTACATTTACCGGCAGGTTAAAGAACTTCTGCAGGACCTCGGCGTCTCTGAAAATCTTAAAAAGTAGTTTTTTAAATGCTATTTGTTCGTGGCGTCGGCCTCTAAAGATATTTTGCCACTACTTGCACCATATGTTATGAACCTGCCTGTAATTGTAATTGCGGAAGTGTAAAGTGTTGAATGTGAGGAAAGGAGCGTTAAGGACGACACAAACACCCAGTCACCAGGCCAGGGATATTAATCATTTACAGTTAAAAACGCCTGACCCGGCAGGGAATCGAACTCGGGGCCGCCGGGTGAGAGGTGGACGCGTTGCCCCTACACCACGGGGCCGAACAAAAAAAAGTAGTTAGTGGGATGTAAAATCAATAACATTATTAAGTATCCCATCATGTCAGTTTCCTAGATCTCTTCTGCATATAACGAATTTTCCTCAGTTTCTTGGCTGCTTCCTCGCTCAAGCGCAAATGACAGTGTCCACTGAATATAATTATACAGGATTCCAAAATTCTATAGTTTTGTACGAAAAGTGACCGTGGCAGCACACTGTGCTTCTCCCATTCCAGTGGCCAGGCCGCGTCTACTTCCCATTTTCCTCGACCTTGCCAGCATAACATATTCCAGTACCACTACTAAATTGCTTTCATTCCTCCCCTGAAGGGGGAGGCGGGCCTCTTAGACCGTGACGCCGTCTCTCAGGCCACGAGATTTGTTGCGGTGAAGCACATGCTCCGAGAAGGTGAAGGGGTTGGTAGCCGTGGCCTATACCAGCAACTGCCCCGGAATTCGCCGTAGTGCATGAGAATGGAAAACCACGGAAAACCATTTTCAGGATAGCCAGCGGTGGGGAGCAGCTCCTCTCCGTCTCCCAAACGCAGAGGCGTAGAGCCACAGTAAGGCCGTTCCTAACCCCCCATCGCACCGACCCCTTTGCTTGGTTGGTCGGTCGGAGTGCAGAGCTGTCGGACCCCGAACCAGACGTAGCTACTTTTAGACTGAAGCCTACTCTGCAACAACCAACCAGGACATCCCAGATTTATAGCAGCCTTGTCTTAGGTTCACACCGTCCCTTGCGAAGTTTCCGCATCTGCTATCCAGCCGCCCGTTTCCACATAAACCAAATCCCATCGCTCGCAAACCACGCCTTCCAATTACCCATAGCCTTCACCCGTCGTAGGGTAACGTCCTTGTGTCGCACCTCACATTGCCAAGAGCAATGAATGAGCATACAAGGGTTGTAGTTAATAATAACATTTGATTTGGACTCAAAAGGTATTGATCTTGAATCTATAAGGGCCATCTAAAAGCTTCCTTTCGGCGGCCGTACAGTCCTGAATCGGGATGCCAATTAGGCAGAATCGCTGTGAGCATTGAAGCACTCATCCCACCGACGCATCAGGTTGAAGATCGCCGTGTGGTAAAACACCGCATCCTGTTGCGTGAAGAAGTCCGTAATCGCTTGCTGCACATCCTCGTCCGACAGGAAGCGTCTTAGAATCAGTGGAGTTATAGATGAACCTAGGTGCAGTTCCTACCTATTTAGTCGTTTTCAAAAGGTTAGGTAAGGCCTGAAGCAGATGTACCAGTACGCAGCTTTATGTACACGCCCTGGGAGAGAGAATTATCATGCTTTATTAAAAATTTGAGGAATCCATTCTGGTGAACTCTGGAGCCCATACTACGGACATTTCGATAATTATTTTATTAATTTATTTTATTTCAATTTTTTCATTAAGTTATTTGAGTTATTTTATTTATTCAGATGTGATATATAATAATATTATTACAATTGACGCCCAAGCGTGAGGCGATTAAGAATTTTATATTTTTATTATTTTAATCATACTTTAATTGGCACCCAAAAGGTGAGCAGTGGTTAATTTATTATTATTATTATTATTATTATTATTATTATTATTATTATTATTATTATTATTATTATTATTATTATTATTATTATTATTATTATTATTATTATTATTATTATTATTATTATTATTATTTAGACAGATTTCAGATGTTGCACCGCTAATATAACATTACATTGTTGAAGTTTTCTGAGTGGCAGCATTGCACACCTTAGCATCAACCATGGTGATCATCATTCTATGTTTGACGGAATAATCCCTACCTGCTAACATGACACTTGTTTGCTGTAATGAAACTATTAAGCTTTTTGTATAGTCTACTTCTTTATTTGTGACGTCTTTGGGTTTTCAATAAATCTTATCCTGATTGGTCGACGATAGCGAGGTGAAGAAGGAGTTGTGTTTTGCCGTATCACTTTCGTGTTAAAAATTAGTCGTAATGGGACAAAATAACTCTGAAAAATGTTAGCATCGCAGTCACAACCACTCTGAAATTTCTGTTTATATTGGGCTTGCTGTGATCCATCACACACCCACATACAGAACAAACAGAACAACACCAGAGTGTTCTATATTCCTCACTTAAAGGCTGTTCAGCTTCGTGAGGTATTTCAGCAATCGTAAAACTGTGTGATCCAACATAGCCTATAAATTGATTTCAGCACAAGTTTCACTTACTTGATACGATTCTCTTCCTGGATAGCACTCCCTTTTAGCTTTTTGTGGTAGACTGTAGCAAGGATAGAAGGTTTTATTAGAATTCCTCATTATTTCGTACTGTCTTCTAGAAAATCCTGCCTCAACAAAGATGGACAGAGCTTGCTTTGGCGTTAATTGAACGTTTCCTGCTTTCAGTGCTTTATAGAAAGCATGCTTGTATTTACTGGCCCGTTTTTGGGAAGACGTAATTTCCTTCAATATTTTGGACAAATCTCTCTTTCCACTACTTCCTAATTTAACCTGAGCAACATAATAAATTACTTCCGTTTCTGTTTTCCTCCGTTTACTTCTGTCACTTAATTCTTCAATGCTTTCGTTGGTCGTCCCGGTCCAGTCACACCTTAGGAAACGTGAGTATCCCTTCGAGCCAAACACTGTGTTGTTTCATAAATCGGTCACCCTCTTTTTTGTGCTGCGGTCCATCTTTTCATTTCACAATTGAAACGTGAGATTTTTTTCTTTCCTGCATTTGTTCATCAGAGTAGTTCTCACTAGATAAGATATAATTTTCCACAAATATCAGTTTCCCGTTCAAATTCGGTAAATTTTGCTGCTGCATCATATTACTTAAATACCTTCGAGTCATTATCTTAATGCCCGATGGTTCTAAAACAAAATTAAAACAACTCAGATCAGAAATAAACTAACGGCAAAAACTACGTATTTTCCCCAAATTATTTCATGAGTCTATATCAATCAAAAGCAAGGGATAGACGGCTAATTGTTATGGAGTAATACAGTAGAAACTTCCTACTTTCTGTAAAACCGAAAATAAATATCAAGAAACATTGGGAAGTATAACTATCAACCACAAGTTTTTAAACATCTGTTTAAACATTGAACGTGGAAACCGTGCATTTTCAAAACAGTGTACTTAATTAAAATATTGTAAACTTTTAAGTAGTGGTTAACAAAATATATTTACACTTACCCCCCTCATCACCCTCCATAATTATTTCGTTGGCATTATAGCCAGAAGCAGAAATATTCACTACAAAATTCGGACTCAGCATTTCTTTATTTGTGACGTCTTTGGGTTTTAAATCAATCTTATCCAGACTGGTCGACAATAGCGAGGTGAAGTTGGATTGTGTTTTGCCATATGACTTTTGTGTTTTGTGCGTAGGGGCAGCCGTCTCCTGTCTGGGGACGTCCTCCAGCCTGGTCCCCCGACCAAGCAAATGGGCGGCCTGCAATGTCTCGGACAGCCGCCTCTCGTAGAAGTTGACCCACTTCTGAGTTGGAGGGCGGATGATGAGCCTCCAGGTCCACATCTTCGTACTCACCGCCCGACGCTCGGAGTGCTGCGGCCATTCCATTACGTGCTCCAGCTCCTCCTGTTTGCCCGCGCTCTCGTCTGCCATCCTGTTCGTACCTGAAACAATAATGCCTGAAACGAGAGAAATGGCACTGAAAAGGACTTCCTGACAGTGCTGTTGTCTGCTCTTAAAAGTGCACACACTCAGACAAATGTTGCTCCTTCCTGTTTGTACTAAACAGTACAGTTGCCTGACTAGTAATTTGAAAGTACAAGTAGCCTGGCGAGGAGAGTGACAGCGGGAAGCACGTTCGTCTTCTTGCTGTGACTGCTAAACTCGTCCTCTAATCCCTTTGCTTTTTTCGAAAGGGGGGGGGGCGAATCCCGCTTCCCCATGCGGCAATTAGCTCACTCTGCATTGTCTCCGACATACTATTAACTTCTAAGAAGAAACGAGATAGCAGGGAAGAGTGGGAAGTGATACAAGGAATATCTGGCGGTTTCCGGTTTCGCTACCACGGCGAGAGTTTGTGTTGGTAAGGTGGTGTTAAGGTGTGGTATTAAGGGTCAGGGAAAACCACGTAGGCAGAACAGAGAAAGAGCCTACATGTAAAACCTGACAAATGTTGATAGCACATGCAAAGATGTGGGCTGGAAAAGTCCAGAGGTTTTGTTAGTTAGGAATATGTGCCATGCAATCATAACCATTTCCTTGCCATAGTCAATTATTGTGGGGATCAGTCTTTCTTGTCACTGCCGGATCGGCTCGGGTCCACTAGCGTCTGGGCTTTGGGCCACAGGTTCGTCCCATTGTCCAGCAACCAGTGGTCCCTGGTCCCAAGTCTCCTTTTGGAGAAGGGAATTAAGAGCCAAGCCTTACGTGGTGTAAGGTGCTATCTTCCTCCGCCTGGCGATGTCCCTCTCGTGCGGTGTTGCTGGAACACACTTGTCACTGCATATCTGCAACTATGCTAAGGTTATTAGTCACAATATATTTACATATATACAGATGTTCGTTAGAGTGCTGGCTTGCTTGTCTGCCCTCGTGTCCAGGATTCTACCTAAGAGTAAAATAACAGAAATAACTATCTAGATTAGTACTTGTGTCCGCCATCTCATCGTCAGATAGCTCCTCAATTCTAATCACGTAGACTGAGTGGACCTCGTACGTACATTTCCGAAAGAAAATACAATTTATGTGATTTGTACACATTCTTTGTACTCTCATTAACATACATTTCAATATTTGTATGGCAATGATGTCTATCACAACGAATTTAATACACGTACTGAAACATATCAGTGGTGTACTCCTCCTTCACGGGACCTTTGGGCTCGTTTAGATAGTATTGTATCAATGTTTGGTACTATCGTTTGCGTCCGACTCGTTGGCTGAATGGTCAGCGTACTGGCCTTCGGTTCAGAGGGTCCTGGGTTCGATTCCCGGCCGGGTCGGGGATTTTCACCTACAATGGTTAATTCCAGTGGCCCGGGGCCTGGGTGTTTGTACTGTCCCCAACATCCCTGGAACTCACACACCACACATAACACTATCCTCCACCACAATAACACGCAGTTACCTACATGGCAGATGCCGCCCACCCTCATTGCAGGGTCTGCCTTACAAGGGCTGCACTCGGCTAGAAATAGCCACACGAAAATTCAATTCACTATCGTTTGCAGATTGACAAAATACAATTCAAGTTTTCATCGGTGAGCCTACTTCTGTGTCTAGATTTACAAAACTACATTAATGGAAACATCTGTTCACATAAATAGGTTGATCCGAACATACTTACAACATGAGCATTAAATGTGTACAATCTTGAAAATCTCTCCCGTGGAAAACGAATATAAAATTCAATTAAACTGTTTGTGTTTGCTAACCTACCTTTCATTTGAGTATTGCACTGTAAGTCAATCAGATCCAGTTGTAGTTCTGGTCTAACACTTTACACATCCACTGAGAAAGGCGTAGCGAAAACCTGCAGATGCTTTTCTAATGCCTGAATATCGTGAAACCTACTCTCAAAATCGTCATACGTGACCTTAAAATCTCTTTATGTTCTTCTAATGTTTTTAAATGTGATTCAATATTTTATTATATATTAAACACTTTGCCGTGTTATTTTCTTGACGTATTAAATATCTTCTTCCCAGGAAGGTCTGAAACTTGTTGGCGTCGATGGCCTACACTGTGCTGAACTCTCTTCCATAGTAAATGCAACATTTACCGACTAGATTTGAACGCCGTGTGATATGAGGAAAAAGGCGGAAACGCACTACTGCCACCTCACGTGAGTTAACGCTAGTCTAACCTGTCCAGAAAGATGTGCTATACCATTGCGCCACTGGCCTTCAGTACATACTACGTCATACTCTTCCCCTACTTCTTCCCCTACTTGCTCGCTAAGCTGCTCTCGTTCCTCGAGAGCGGGGAGCAAACTGGCTCCGAAGGCATTTCGCTCTCGATTGACGATCCCTGTGATATAGCCTGGGTGGAATTCGAGGTCTATTAGTTTTGCTAGTAGGCCTTCGTGCCAGACTTTATCGAATGCTTTCTGGATATCAAGGAAAACCGAACCCGTGTCCCTTTGTTTATTGAAATCAATTGTAGTATGTTCTAAGAATCGCGTGAGTAGTTGTGGGGCAGAATGCCCGTTCCTAAAGCCAAATTGCTCGTTGCGAATTATTCCTTTTTCTAGATATGCCCTATTAACCTTTTCAGTAGTATTTTCTCGAATACATTTCTGAGGGCGTCCGGAAGACTGATGGGTCTGACTTGTCTTTGCCTGGTTTCCAAAATACGAGTATCCTAGCCCTCTTCTACTGTTCAGGATAGTACTGGAGCCTGAACATTGCACTGAAGATGCTGGTGAGTAAGGTAAGGGCTTTGAGGGTTAATTTCTTAATTATAATATTCTGGACCTCGTCTGGGTCAGACGCCTTCTTGGGGTTAAGATGATTTAATATCCACTTGATTTCGTGTATATTTGTCCTCTTAACCTCCGGCTTAGGTGCGTTTTCGAGGAACTCTGCTACATTTGCCTCAGTTTGCCTGGTGAAGGCGGGGTCAGATGTTATTTCGTTCGGGCTGAATGCCGCCTCTAGCGAGTCCGCTATGACTTCCGCTTTGTCACGGTTCTCGTATACCGGGCCGTTAGGTCCCTTAATAGTAGGGATGATGTGTGGTTCTCGTGTGAAGTATCTCGCTAAGTTCCACACAGGCCTGGTGTTTGTGTCGAATAGACTCAGTGTATTGTTCCATTCGCGCGACCTGCATTCTTGTAGTTGTGTTTGTATTTCTGTGTTCGTTTTTCATTTCGCGGTCGTAGTCTCGATGGTGTCGTGTCCAGTTACGTCTGTGGCTGTTGCGCCTACGTATTAACTCCTTTATGTGGGCTGGAATTTCGAAATGAGGGATATTCCTTGTGTTTGTGTACTGGTATGCTCGCTGTTGCGGGTGCCTGAATTGCTTCTACTAGAATTTTGACTGTTTCGTCAATTTGGGCTGTGCTTTCTAATAGCATGCCCTTGTTTCCCTGTAGAAGTGTGTCTAGTTTGTGTTCGAATTTACCCCACTTGGCGGTCTTGTAGTTAAGCCCTCGCTTGGGGTTGTGTTCGTATTCCTCGGGTTTATCATCCAATGTGAATAGCACAGGTTGGTGCCTCGACCCTAGGTCGTTTATTGTGGTGATAGTATATCTCTGAGGAATGTGTTGTATTAGGGCTATGTCAAGAATATGGAAGACCTGTCCGGTGGGTGCTAAGAACGTGGGTTCCTCTGGAGCTGTTACCATGTATTCTTGGGTTATCATATGGTTATGCAGTTTTGTAACTTCAGTGTTAGGCATCAGGCACCCCCAGCTATCATGCTTCGAGTTAAAGTCTCCTCCGAGTATTGTGTTTCTGCTGAGCCTTGATACAATTCCGATATCTTGCGTGTTTAGGCTTCTCTGTCTGGCGCATGCCGATATGACATTAATGAATGTTCCTCGCACTGGTATGGCAATTCCGCATGCCTCCAGTTCGACCAGAACTGCCACCCCTCCGACTCGATTAGCCTTGTCGCTTCTGTGTACTTTGTAGCCTCTTACGGTGAACTTCTTCACCTGTGGGAGGAAGGTTTCTGTTAGGAGTGCTACATGTATGGTGTTCGCGGCTAGGAAGGCTTCAAGTTCGTATTTTCTGGACCTGACGCCCTGGCAGTTCCATATCAGTACTCGAAGCCCTTGCCTGTCATTATTATTATTATTATTATTATTATTATTATTATTATTATTATTATTATTATTATTATTATTATTATTATTATTATTATTATTATTGCTGCGTTGTTCAGGCATCTTGGGTTAGGAGGGCAGAAATCGCATTCGCCAAGTCCCCTAACCATGGCAATAACAGCGCCGCGGCCAGCATATTGACCATCATAACTCCAGTGGTTATGATGCGGTTAAGTTACAGCTCGGGAAGACGTTTTTCAGAATTTCATCTATCCCTTCCTTGAACGCCCTTCCTGCCATGTTTTCTTCTGGCTGCTGTAACTTGTTTAGTGTTTCAGGTGTAGGTGGTGAGATGGGTGAGACTGGTGTGGTGCGGAGGTGGGCGTTGGGGTGGTTCCGCGGTTGCCGGTTTGCTTGCGGCAGGCTCCCTGCGGTTGGTGGAGCTGGCCTGGGACGGGCCCTGGGGCAGCTCGGGGGCAGCTTGCGTGGGCTTAACTGCCTTTTGTTTATTGTAGGGGCCTGGCCTTCTTCTTCCTGTTATTTTGGGAGGTCTTGCGTTAAACGTTGGTGGGGGTGGTTGGGCTGAAGGCCCTGGGTTGTGTTCACCCTCCGTCCTTGGGGGTTGCAAATTGGGTTTGCCTCCGCCTGAGGGGCCTTGTTTGCCTGATGGGCCTTGTTTTGGCCCTTTTTGCCTGTGGGGCCTGCGGGACCTGAGGGGTCCTTTTTGCCTGAGGGGCCTTGGTTCCTCTTGCCTGAGGGGCCTGTGCCTGAGGAACCTGTTTGGGCTTTAGGGTCACCACGCTTGTCACCCTTTGTCCCTTTGCCTTGATAAGCGGCTTCGAATTCCCTGTGGTTGGGGCATTCCTTATAGTTAGCCGCGTGCTTCCCCCCGCAGTTAGCTCACTTAGAGTACGCGGGGTCGCTGCCGTGGGGGCAGTCGCGTGACAAGTGGGAGGCGGCGCATCTGCGGCATCTGGGATCAGTCCCCTTGCCTACATGGCCGTGTATATACACCCGCATCGGAGTCGCGCTACGTTGCATGTCCGCTGAAGCAACGCCCTCAAACGGACACATTTTGATCACGCCTAATACTTTAAATAAGAAGCGATATATTGCAATTAGTTTCGACTTGGTCCTACATGATTCCAACCTTATTTATTAATTGAAACCAAAATAACGGAATACTTAAATTTCTCCCACTTACTCTTTCACATCCTCACAGTCCTTCACTTTCTCTGTCTGCTGGGTGAACTGATAAATATTTATTCCTACATAACACAATCTTCCTTTAAATGTCACCACTGCAGCGCATCACTGAATCATCCAAATTATTTACATTATGTGAATTTTTAAATGGTTCGTCACTTTTGTTTCCTGGATTTGTTTTCAGAATATTTGGCCGCATCGGATTCGCTCTTGCTGCTAGTATGACTTTCCGTCAGTATATACCCCTTTCATCAAATTATGTCAATTTCATTTTGAGCTGCTCTAATCTAAGTCTCTAGCTATGATCTCTTTCCTCGTATTTTCCGTCCTTTCACATTTCTTTCAGAAACAATGTTTCATCACACACTACTTTTCTTAAGTTAGCAAGTGAAACGATTTATGGCACATCAAGCACTTAATGCATTCTTTTTAGTTTTTTACAAGGCATACGAGTAGGAAGGAAGTAGCCATGGCCTTAATTAAGGTACAGCCCCAGCATTTTCCTTATGTGAAAATTTTCTAATTTAAACTACAGTTCTTTTTACTTCACTTTGTTGCAGGTTCCGGATTCACTTCAGCACAACCAGTAACTAAAAAAGCTGCCAGAACTATGAACCAATGACCTACTTGCCCCAGAAGATTCACTTGGTTTACGGAAGATAAACCCCATCCACCTGTATCACGATTCTGTTCTCGCCCGATAAGTCTCCGATGAGCATCCGATGGTCAAGAGCTCCAGAGTGCTGGGAAAACACGCCCTTCGTTTCGCTTCAACACTTCAATGGCAACAATTTGGTAGATAAAACACATATCGAAAGTTATATTCTGATTTCCGATTAAGAAAACATAAAAATAAATTAAATACCCCACAAACGAATTTAATAGATCTCAGGTTGAATACAAAAATTTGGGAACCTTACCTCACTCACACCTGTAAACGTATAGCCTATCTGAGGATAGGATCATGTAGCTACTTAACAAATAAATACATAAAAATATCTAATCTATGGTTTCACAGAAAGAAAACGTTAATTAAAAATATAGTACTCAGTAAAATTAACCGATTTGCCCCTTGAATAATAGTAGCTTGATACTGATTCCTTCAAAATGTTTATGGTGGAATGAGTGTGTATTAATGTAGCCAGGATATTCTTTCAATAATAGAAAATCTCCTGTTAATTCTTAAAGAAGATTCCGAAGAGTTCCAATAGAACATTAGCTTTACTTATAGAACAGCTGTTTTTCTTTCACTTGATCTTGCGGTTTTGAAGATTTTTAAATAATAATAATAATAATAATAATAATAATACGTTCAACATACATGATTACTAAACACGATCAACTTGTAAATGGGTGAACTTGTGCCTTTTAATACTAGCATACGATGCTTGCTGCTTGTTGCTTAAAAGGGCCTAACATCTAGGTAATGAACCCACTAACATACGAGAAGGATGGGAAGGAAGTGGCCATGGCCTTAATTAATATTTGCCTGGTGTGGAAAAGGGAAACCACGGGAAACCACCTTCAGGGCTTCCGACAGCGGGGTTCGAATCCACTATTTCCCGGATGCGAGCTCACAGCTGCGCGCCCCTAATCGCACGGCCAACTCGCCCGGTGATACTAACAAAGAGGCGACACTGTGAGAAGACAGGATTATATTTGCACAAACACTATTGCACTAAGATGGGACAAAATACTGGCATGCTTTAAATATTTAGCTAGAAAATGAATTGAATTACTTCATTATAGCAAATATATTCGTTCAAAGAGCTAGTTGCAATTTGACATCGAGGAAGTGATCCCCGGAGGCCAACTGGTCTAGCACGTAGCTTCTCATTAAGACGAACAGTGATTCGATGATGATGATGATGATGATGATGATGATAATAATAATAATAATAATAATAATAATAATAATAATAATAAAGAATGAAATGAACTTTCCATCACACTTTCACTCAGCCCTGGCACTGGCAGCTTTGGACCGTAGGGTGACCAACTCTCAATTTTCAAATGGAGGACAAACACTTAATAAAAGGAGGACTTTTCATTAAAATGTTCTAAAAATGGAGGACAAATGGAATTTTAATATTTACATACAAAATTTAGTATTACATACCTTATAGCTGTTACGTTGATGAAGATGCTGACGTTGTAGCTATTTTATGCTGATACTTATCGACTGCACCCACTTTCGACAGCAAAGATGAATTATTTTCTTGTAATAAATAATTGTAAAACTCTCCACATGGCATGTTTTTGAAGTTGTACTTCACTATTTAAATACCCTTAACCGACTCGGTCAGCAAACGGTTTCTTTATTCTGACAATTGTGTAGTAATCAGGGAAAACACTCTTTCAACGGTTGCATTGCAACCTGGAATACCGAAATAAAACTGACAAATTTTAAGCAGCTCACTAAATGTTTCAATGTCAGGGCTATATTTGAAACACACCGCTGCTTATCTAATGTTGTATGTTTATCAATTTCGGAACTCCTAGTGTCATTCTGAACATTGCAGAATTGGTCAAAAAGTTTAGAATCGTCTATCTCCACACCTTTAGATTGCAAATACTCGAGACATGGAAGAACATCTTCAAATTGAATGTCTTTCATACTATGAAGCTTCATCCATTGGAAGCACTTAAATTCTTCCACCGTAGGGTTACACCACTCTAACAGGTATTGTATGCACGTTTCATGAAAACCAACATGTTCTACAAATGCAATGCATTCTCTTTCGAAGCTATGTTCAGTGAGGGATTTCAGAGACTTTTTGACTTTAAGAGGTATGAATTTATTTTCCATCCTATCATTCAGTGTGGCCAGAGTTGAACCTAATATATCACAAACTTCTGCTATAGAGAGCGTTTCTTTTTCAATGTATGAAATTTTGTTGTAAAAAATGTGCATAGTGGAATGAACAAATCACAGGTAAAGCTCAGAAAACTCCTTTTCAAAAAAGGACCTAATTATAGCAGGAAGAGAATTTGAAGGCTGAGAAAGAAAGTACGACTTTAAGAGCTGCAAACAGTTTTAGCATTCTTTCTACTGCAGGAAACAAACTTAACCACCTTGTTTTGCTGTGACACTAAAGCTGTTCATAATTTATTTCAACAAACTCGCCGAATTCTTTGAGTTTTTTAGTGCAAATTGTATAGATATGGAAATAATTGAAGACTTAAAATTATACTCTCTACACCACCTGGCAGTACATCAGCACCTTGTTACAAACAATTATGCAGTACATGTGCTGGGCATCCAACCCCGATTATATGTTCATTTAATTTACTTTTAAGTGCTGAAAATACGTTTTCGCCTCCTCTACGATTAACCCCTCCAAAATTTACATTTGCATTGTCTCCACTAAAAGCAACGCATTTAGCAGAAATATTATGCTTCTTTAAAGTCACGGAAACATAATTGGATATTGTCTCTGAAGTTTCATTAGGACAAGTTTGTAGTTCTAAGACTTTAGTTTGAATACCATTTTCTTTATAGTCGAAATATTGTAGGACAATAGGAAAAAGTTTCAAAGCCCCATGATTGCTAGCATCAGTACCCACTCCGAACAATGGAATACTGTTATTCAATGGTTTTTTTTTTTTTTTTTTTGCTAGTTGCTTTACGTCGCACTGACACAGATAGTTCTTATGGCGACGATGGGACAGGAAAGGGCTAGGAGTGGGAAGGAAGCGGCCGTGGCCTTAATTAAGGTACAGGCCCAGCATTTGCCTGGTGTGAAAATGGGAAACCACGGAAAACCATTTTCAGGGCTGCCGACAGTGGGGTTCGAACCTACTATCTCCCGAATACTGGATACTGGCCGCACTTAAGCGACTGCAGCTATCGAGCTCGGTATTCAATGTTTTAGTGATAATGTCAATGGAATGAGGGGCGATTACATTATTTATGATAGCTTCAGTTTTGGTTCTAGTGCATGACATTTTGTTAACAATCTCAGAATCTGCAAACAGCATTTTATCCAACTTTAATGTACAGTCCATAGACCTATACGACTGATGGTGAGAAACAGTGTAATATGCCAATGTTGACTCTGTTGCCCGAATTTCCCTGTCTCAGCGAGCTCGATAGCTGCAGTCGCTTAAGTGCGGCCAGTATCCAGTATTCGGGAGACAATAGGTTCGAACCCCACTGTCGGCACCCCTGAAAATGGTTTTCCGTGGTTTCCCATTTTCACACCAGGCAAATGCTGGGGTTGTACCTTAATTAAAGCTACGGCCGCTTCCTTCCCACTCCTAGCCCTTTCCTGTCCCATTGTCGCCATAAAACCTATATGTGTCGGTGCGACGTAAAGCATCTTGGGAAAAAACTATCACGTGTTTCTGTGGTGGTTGTTGGTGTGGTGTGTTGTTTAAGTGTGAAGAAGTGAGTATTGGAACATACACAAATACCCAGTCCCTGAGCCGGAATAATTAATCAGATGCGATTAAAATCCCCGACCCTGTCGGGAATCGAACCCGCGACCCTCTGAACCGACGGCCTAAACGCTGACCATTGAGCCAATGATTCTATTGCTATTGGCTTTACGTCGCACCGACACAGATAGGTCTTATGGCGACGATGGGACAGGAATGGGCTCTGAGTGGGAAGGAAGCAGCGGCGGCCTTAATTAAGGTACAGCCCCAGCATTTTCTGATGTGAAAATGGGAAACCACGGAAAACCATTTTCAGGACTGCCGACAGTGGGGTTCGAACCTACTATCTCCCGAATACTGGATACTGGCCGCACTTAAGCGACTGCAGCTATCGAGCTCGGTGGTGTAGTGGTTAGTGTGATTATCTGCCACCCCCGAGACCCGGGTTCGATTCCCGGCTCTGCCACGAAATTTGAAAAGTGGTACGAAGGCTGGAACGGGGTCCACGCAGCCTCGGGAGGTCAAATGACTAGAGGAGGTTTCTGTTCCCACCCCAGCCATCCTATGAGAGGTTTTCTGTGGTTTCCCACTTCTCCAGGCAAATTCCGGGTCGGTACCTAACTTAAGGTCACGGCCGCTTCCTTCCCTCTTCCTCTTATATCCCTTCCAATCCTCCGCCCCCCTCACTAGGCATAGCAGGTGAAGTCGCCTGTGCGAGGTACTGGTCCTTCTTAAAAGTTGAACCGCTCCAACCCAAGGTTTCAAGCTCCAAGACACCGTCCTTGAGGCGGTAGGGGTGGGATCCCTCGCTGAGTCCGAGAGGGAAACCAACCAGGGAGGGTAAACGGATTAAGAGAGAAAGAAAGAATCATTGTCATGGTTGTTGTTGTTGTTCATGGACTTCAGACTTTGTAGTCAAGAACGCTTTGTTCTCTGTACGGGCTAAGAGACTGAATGGTCGTCTGTGTGGCTGTGATACCTCTATCTACTGCAGTTATATCAGCAATGA
The DNA here is from genome assembly GCF_040414725.1 of Anabrus simplex. Classification (NCBI taxonomy): domain Eukaryota; kingdom Metazoa; phylum Arthropoda; class Insecta; order Orthoptera; family Tettigoniidae; genus Anabrus; species Anabrus simplex. The sequence continues at coordinate 489,392,138 of NC_090266.1, forward strand.
AGTCAAGAAAGAACCTGTCACCTGCAGGCCTACGTTGTTTTCACGAGGCTGATTGTCCCGTTTCAACTCACACATCAGCATACTTTCGCGCTTTCTTTAACTTTTCAAAGTATGGTTGTAAATATGACGAGGTTAGTTAAAATTTACATTTAATTGTATATCTTTCAAGATTTCAAATTATTTCGGACCGTCAATTGTTCGGACTGGCCAAGTTGTATTGTTTATACAAAATGTTGAATGTATCGTACGATCGACAGACAGTACAGTGACATGCGCGGAAAAGGAATAATAGAGTGAATTACAAAAAAAAAAAAAAAAAAAAAAAAAGAACTCATGCAAAGAGATTGCGCATCAGTCACCTCGTCTGGTCAACCCGCCCCTCTGCTGTGGCGGCCTCACGCGACCGGCCATCAAAGAGGGGGAAGGGTTGCACAATAATCAGGACAATGAACAGCACGCCAGTGACCCCACCCTCCCCCACAGCCTCCCCCGGAAGCTGAGGGGACAAAAGATGATATCCGGTCCGAGCAACAGCTAATGAAGGCCAGAGACAGGTCGGTTCTTCTGTTAGTTAGGTGTTACCTCCGGATCAGACAGGTAGTGCGTAGTTCTAGTACTGGTTCTTGTGAACAGTAACATGCCCGCTTGAGTATCTGACCGGGATACAAGAACAAAATGAGAAGAAAACACTATCTTCCAGCTATGGTGCATGCAATTACAGTCATCACGGTTCTCAAAATGATGGCCAATGGTGAGTGTTCCAGATTCCTCTCATACTATGTCATATTAAGTGGTTCCTCGAAACTGAAGACAAGAGTCAATATCACTATTCTATTCTTAAGACGTATCTCAGTAACAATAACATTTCATTTTCATGCTTGCATGCCTAAACTTACGTTTGAGACAAAATATCTCTTCATTCTACTGTAATCAACTTCTAGCCTGCTAGCAGTAAGTGTAATGGATGTAGGATATTTATAGCAAGATACTCACTGCCCCTGCTCTGGTGGGCTCATCTAGACTCTTGAAATATAATAACATCCATTATCCGAAATTATTAATTTGTTAGCTTCTTCTTGTTTATCTGTTGACCCTGCAGGGTCGGTTTTTCCCTCGGACACAGCGAGCGATCCCACCTCTGCCGCCTCAAGGGCAGTGTCCTGGAGCTTCAGACTCTGGGTCGTGGGATACAACTGGGGAGAATGACCAGTACCTCGCCCAGGCGGCCTCACCTGCTATGCTGAACAGGGACCTTGCGGGGGGATGGGAAGATTGGAAGGGATAGACAAGGAAGAGGGAAGAAAACGGCCGTAGCCTTAAGTTAGGTACCATCCCGGCATTTGCCTGGAGGAGAAGTGGGAAACCACGGAAAACCACTTCCAGGATGGCTGAGGTGGAAATCGAACCCACCTCTACTCATTTGACCTCTCGAGGCTGAGTGGACCCCGTTCCAGCCCTCGTACCGCTTTTCAAATTTCGTGACAGAGCCGGGAATCGAACCCGGGCCTCCGGGGGTGGCAGCTAATCACACTAACCACTACACCACAGAGGCGGACGCATTTGTTATCTGTTAACTAATTTCTTTCTCATAAGCAGGTGTTTATTACTATAAATGGTTTAAGAGACCACTACTTGCTTTCAGTCATATGATGATGAATGTATGACGTCGTTGATCTATTTAAAAAATTCTTTGATGTTCATTGTTTCCTATTACAATAGGTTTAGATCTGTGATTAGCCCCACAGATTTCCGAACATTCGCCGTAGTATAATCCTGGTCGGTTTATGAAAAAACCTTGTTCGTTTGAGTCGCCCCGGAGTGGCGTCGACCTTTGCTAGCCCCGGGGTGTAGGGGTAGCGCGTTTGCCTCTAGCCCAGAAGCCCTGTGTTCGATTCCCGGCTAGGTCAGAAATTCTTTACCTAGTTCTGAGGGCTGGTTCGAGGTCCACTCAGCCTACATGATTACAACTGAGAATCGTGACTCAAATTCGAAATAAAATGTATTTTGGTTCCTTTAGCATGTTTTTTACTTCAGTTCGTTCATATCACAATCCGCACTGTTAAATGCCGCCATGGCAGTTAACACTCTTCTTCCAAACTGCAGTTACTTGTATGTCTTTGCAAAGTAGCCTCCTGTGTAATGTCAAAAGAAAACAGTAAACGTGACTCCTTCTTTCTAAATCCCCACATGCTTTGGCAGGGTTCAAACTGGCGAGATACCAGTGACGATGCCATTCTGGCTATCACATTCTCTTATGCTAAGCCAGCCATGGGCATGTCCCCAATTATTCTGTTTCGTTTATTATTTTCAACGTCCTTTCAAATGCTACACATCTTAAGAAATCTTAAAGTATCTAGTTCGTTAGACAGGGCGTTTATTTTGAATGTAAACAGAGAAATTCTGTCAGTCATCAGTTTCCAATCTTGAAGTAAAATGGTTACTTCTTTATACGATGTGTGCCTTGAGTTAAACTTGATGTAAGGTGATGATGATGATGATGATGATTATTATTATTATTATTATTATTATTATTATTATTATTATTATTATTATTATTATTATTATTATTATTACATTCACGGACGACTTCTGCGGTTTTCAGAGACGGCATGGGGCCGAAATATTTTCCCGCAGGAGTTGTTTTACGTGCTGGTAATTACAGTATATCGACACGAGGCTGAGGTATTTGAGCACCTTCAAATATCACCGGCCTGAGCCGTGGTTGAACCTGCCAACTTTATCTCAGAAGGCCAGTGCTCTACCGTCTGAGCTACTCAGTCCAGACTATTATTATTATTATTATTATTATTATTATTATTATTATTATTATTATTATTATTATTATTATTATTATTATTATTAGGGATTTTTCTTAAATTTTTGGTAATGGTCAAGTAACTAGTAGCTAATTGGTCATCGTTCCTGCAGACTAACAGATGGCGTTCTTTTAGAACAATGGATTTTTTCAGTATTTGCTATAAATAATACATCAGAGTTCTAGCTTTTCAACATGGCCGACAAGTACAACGTAGCTTCTCCCTTTACCCATCATACAAGTTTCCGTTTACCCATCATACAAGTTTCTAATAAAATACCGGAGTGCATCACGCCCCCATATCTATACGCAGGATATATGGAGAAGGATGTTCGTCACTCTCATAGCCTGCAAATCTTTTACTTAAAGCACGTCTTCAGAACGGATTTTTCCTCTGCAGTTAGGGTTGATCTGAGCTGAAGAATTTCACATGTAGTGTCACAAGTGTAAGGCACTCCGCGAACTTTAGAAGAAGTGAAACTGTTAAATGATTTTGTGCAAGTCGATTCGTAAATGATAATGAATGCTGGATATGCCGCACTCCCTGACACGAACGTGAATTTGGTGCCTAAATATTATTATTATTTCCTTATTTTATACACGAGAAACGTTGTGCGTTCAGTTTATGTGAATTATGCCCAACAGCACTCGTTATTTCGGAGTCACTATTCTCGTCGAAACGTCTGACCATTGGAATAATATATCACATTATTAGATTAGAAAGAGGAGAAAAAGAAGCTTTTGGAACACGGACTGAACATACAACATGCAACACTTTGAGCACATAGTTACCGTGGGAATGGGCGTTAATACCTCAAGTGGTGCAAGGAGTTCATTAGAGATAGAGATTGCTTCCTGAAAGGGTTTATTTAACTCCATTCATAAGTTAACGATTCTAAATAACTGAACGTTTAATACAAGCTGAAGATACGTGTGTCCCGCATCACTTCAAAAGCAGTGGATACTGTGATAGCATTGCCATAACTACGGAGAAAGCAAACAAATCATATCATTTAGTCACCCAGAATGATTCGCAAGTTCGCTTTAGTTTCGTTATAATAAAGAGATTATGTCCAACAATTACGTCCAATTGACGAAGCCCAACTGATGACTTACATTTTTCACAGGAAACATGCGACAACTCCGCGACACTTCAAATCTTCACTAAGTATAAAACCATTGTGCAACAACCCTGATGGGCCTTGAGCTACTCAGTCCACAGATTAAGAGGTGACTCTTGGTCTTCTCGGCCGTTATCCATGGCTTTTAGACCGGGTCCGCTATCTCCTTTTCAGATAGCTCCTCAATTGTACTCACGTAAGCTGAGTAGATCTCGAACCTGCCCTCAGATCCTAGTAAAAATCCATGAGCTGGCCGGAAATCTAACCCGGGCAGACAGTCTTCCTTAGGGATTATCTTATAAATATGCATTGCTTCCTGAAGTGATTTGTGGAACCTCACTCATGGGTTTCCGATTCTAAATACTTGTGTGTGTAATACACTTTAAACATGTTTGATCTGTCAGCTGGGGACTAGGATAACAACTGGACTATTCTTAAGAAAATATGGGGAGTGTAGTTTACCCAGGAGAGTAATAGACTCGGCCACGAACGGTAGAGTGTAGAGGGAGACCAAAGCGGCGATCATTAGACTAAATGTTTAATGATTTAATGAAAAGAGGTAGGCATATGGAACTAAACGACGTAATTTATAATGAAGATGTATTTATTTATTTATTTATTTATTTATTTATTTATTTATTTATTTATTTATTTATTTATTTATTTATTTATTTATTTTGTAACCTGCTTGACCTCCACTAACATCTTAAGCTTTTCACCGACGCTGAGAAAGAAACCTAAGATTGGGATGATAGGAGCCAAAACCTTAATTAACATATAGTCCAGTACTTGTCCGCTCTGAAAATGGAAAACTACGGGAAACTATGACAGGGCTGCAAACGATGAGGTTCAAACCCGCCACCACCCGAATGCAAGTTTACAGCTTCACGGCCTGATTCGTGTAGTCAAAGAGCTCGGTTATGAGAAACTCATGTCATTTTTAGCTAGAAGAAAATATATAAGGTAAACAGGTGTTTGTAACAAAAATGTACCCATGTTCCCTATTCGAAACGCTCAACTGTGGCTTCCCCTCACAGCTAAATTATGCTCCATGTAGGCTATTCCATTACTCCACACGGGGTGCTCCTAATTGCATGATGCCGGTCATATCTACTTCACCGGGCGAGTTGGCCGTGCGCGTAGAGGCGTGCGGCTGTGAGCTTGCATCCGGGAGATAGTAGGTTCGAATCCCACTATCGGCAGCCCTGAAGATGGTTTTCCGTGGTTTCCCATTTTCACACCAGGCAAATGCTGGGGCTGTACCTTAATTAAGGCCACGGCCGCTTCCTTCCAACTCCTAGGCCTTTCCTATCCCATCGTCGCCATAAGACCTATCTGTGTCGGTGCGACGTAAAGCCCCTAGCATATCTACTTCTGTGATTCAACAGTTATCGATTTTCAGCGGATATCATGAACATTATAAAAAATTCCTTAGACATTTAAACTCTACTACTACTACTACTACTAAAATGTTTTCATTCCTTCCCTGAAGGGGAAGGCGGGCCTCTTAGACGGTGACGCCGTCTCTCAGGCCGGGAGATTTGTTATGGTGAAGGAGATGCTCGGAGAAGATAAGGGGGTTGGCGGCCGTGGCCTGTACTAGGAAATGTCCCGGCATTCACTTTGGTGCAGGAGAATGGAAAACCACCGAAAACCATTCTCAGGACAGCCGACGGTTGGGGCCAACCGTGAGGTCCAGCCCTGTCCCGTCTCCCGAATGCAGAGGCGTAGAGCCGTGGCCACCCCTCCTCTGCTCTGTTGGCCGGTCAGAGTGCAGAGCTGTTGGACCGCGGACCAGCCGTGGCCACTTATGGACCGAGACCCACTCTGCATCCACCGACACTTAAAATCAATAGTTGAAAGCTTTTCATTTCCAAGTATCCCGCAATACGTACAGGAGATATGGCCGTAGACTAAGGAAGACAGTGTTACTGACGGTGATGGGGTGAGGTTAAGGTTACAAAATCCGTTATACAACAGTGGCAGGAAGGGAGCTGGCCATTAAGATACACTTCCTTCATCTTGCACCCTCCACATCAACTTCCAGACTCTGCTGCCCATACCATGCTACATACGTTACCATAATGATCTGAGTTTCACAAATGAAATTTACCGTTAATAATCTGCCACTTATTTGATCTATTTTAAGTATAACAAATGTGAAAGGCTAAATTTGACTTAAACCCAAATAAAAGGTACTATATCTTGTACACAAGAAAAATAAAATAGGGTCAAACTGTGGGTAATGATTCCTGTCAAGATATGGAACAGACATCATAATGTTCTCATGAATGTTTGTTTGAAAAGAAAGGATTCGTTACATTTTGCCACATTAAAGAACAATATGGCATACCTACATGTGTGATTAGTCACATTAGACACTCGTTATGTCCACTAGAGCACGTGGACTGCACGTCATCTTTGAAATATTCCTGTCTGTATCCTTACAGGCTAATAGAGAATATTTCAAGAATTTGCTGTAATGTGGTAAGTATTTTGTTATTTTATTTTAAATGTCATTATTCTGTAGCAGTTGTTGATTTTACGGCAGGAAGAAGCGCATCTCGTGTCGGCCGCGGTGCTTACGATATCCAACAGCTGTCGTGTGTGAGATCCGAATACGTTAGCAAATATCAGCCTGTATATTTCTTGCCTGCAAGGTATACCGAAATTCGTGACACTAAAAGTTCGTAAAAAAAACAGATGTTGTGTATTTACTTCAAAAAGTATTTTAGCATCATTCTTACAAATGGACTCTGATAAACACACTAAACTACTATCAACTGAATACTGGCAGTAATGAGAAGGTCACTTACTTGAAAATGGAACCTGGTGCACATACCTCCTTCCGTGAGTCCAAACACCTAATTCCATAGCTGTAACTTTTCGTAAGTTTCAGTCTATTCACTGGCATTATCACTGCGTTCTTTGCTTGCGTACCCATTACAGGTGGGTTTCTGGAATCCAGTCATTGACAATTTTCGTAGCACTATTTATGAAAAAGTAGCACGTAATCTACGAACTTTTATTTTTCCACCCCCATATTTCTGTTTACACGAATTGCGAAACGAATCACCATCATCATGACTGTTATTCCTCTTTTCAGGTTTCAAACCACTTGTGGTTGCTTTAATTTCTGTAGATAAGCCAACCTTATTTGCACATTCAGAAACACTTCCACTTGGTATTTCATTTGCTTGGTATATCTCAGATATGGGATCCCTTTTCGCCCTTGTAAAAATGTTCTTCCGGTTAACGGTAAAGAATGAAATGTCGTATGGCTTTTAGAGCCGGGATATCCCAGGACGGGTTCGGCTCGCCAGATGCAGATCTTTCTATCTGACTCCCGTAGGTGACCTGCACGTCGTGATGATGAAATAATGATGAAGACAACACATACACCCAGCCCCGTGCCGTAGGAATTAACCAATTAAGGTTAAAATCCCCGACCCAGCCGGGAATCGAACCCGGGACCCTCTGAACGAAGGCTAGTACGCTGGCCGTTCAGCCAACGAGTCGGACGGTTAACGGTGATTTTACGCAATCGAAGGATCTCATTCTGGGCAACTTGGGATGTAGGTGACTTTTCCTCTAAAATCTTCTGAAGTTCAGCCTTCAGACTTCAGTCAACATATTCTTTCTTGTCTTCTTTAAGTCGTGTAGGCCTAAACTTTTAGCTCTTCCTTTTTCCATTGCCCTACGAAGATTTCCTTCCACACGGGGCATTTTATCGAATATGTATAAACATCGTAAAGATTGTGTTCATTTGCATAAGCGATTCTTGGTACAATCCTGTTCTTAAAGTAAACAGTAGTACGTTAAACATACGTCCGCCTCCGTGGTGTAGTGGTTAGCGTGATTAGCTGCCACCCCCGGAGGTCCGGGTTCGATTCCCGGCTCTGCCACGAAATTTGAAAAGTGGTACGAGGGCTGGAACGGGGTCCACTCAGCCTCGGGAGGTCAACTGAGTAGAGGTGGGTTCGATTCCCACCTCAGCCATCCTGGAAGTGGTTTTCCGTGGTTTCCCACTTCTCCTCCAGGCGAATGCCGGGATGGTACCTCACTTAAGGCCACGGCCGCTTCCTTCCCTCTTCCTTGCCTATCCCTTCCAATCTTCCCATCCCTCCACAAGGCCCCTGTTCAGCATAGCAGGTGAGGCCGCCTGGGCGAGGTACTGGTCATACTCCCCAGTTGTATCCCCGACCAAGAGTCTGAAGCTCCAGGACACTGCCCTTGAGGCGGTAGAGGTGGGATCCCTCGCTAAGTCCGAGGGAAAAACCGAACCTGGAGGGTAAACAGATGATGATGATGATGATGACGTTAAACATACACCCATATATATATTAAGGTACCAGACATTAATGATAGGAGTTTATTATACACAGATTGAAGGACTGAAGACTAAAAACTGTAATGAAGACTGTCACAACACCTCTTCTTCGAAACAAGATCCCCATTCAGCTGGCTACTGTATGCTAACTAACGACTTTCAAACGAGAAGATGGATGCCATACATGAACCCGTTTTGGAATCATATCTCTCCAATATAGACCGGCTCCATGGCTAAATGGTTAGCGTGCTGGCCTTCGGTCACAGGCAACCCGAGTTCGACTCCCGGCAGAGTCGGGAATTTTAACCTTCATTGGTTAATTTTGCTGACACGGGGGCTGGATATATGTGTCGTCTTCATCATCATTTCATCCCTCATCACGACGCGCAGGTCGCCTACGGGTGTCAAATCAAAAGACCTGTATCTGGCGAGCCGAACTTGTCCTCGGACACTCCCGGCACTAAAAAAGCCATACGCCATTTCATTTTCTCCGATGTACGTAACTCCCTGCTCCCTGGGAAACTTTAAATAACAGATCACGAAATAGATCATGAAATTTGGTAGGTTTGCCTTATAATTGGATAATGTACAGCTCGCATCGCTTTTAAAAATCAACATCCTAGTTGAACTCTATATGGATATTGTACTACTCCAATCTAGCATCTTTCCCGAAAACAGAATCATCGAATGATTCACTCGCGAGAGACGATAATTACGTGAGTAAGAGTATTTTTGTTATTTACAATTAAGCTTTACTTCCCATCGACACAGACAGGTCTTAATGGTGACGATGGGATATGAAAAAGGCTAGGAGTGGCAGGGAAGCGACCGTGGCCTTAATTAAGGTACAGTCCCAGCATTTGTCTGGTGTGGAAATGGAAAGCCACGGAAAACCATCTTCAGGTCTGCTGACAGTGGGGTTCGAACGCACTATCTCCCGAATGCAAGCTCGTAACACGTGACATAAACCACGCAGCCACTTGCTCGGTAGCATAATTTTTGAATTAGTCACCATCATCAATTCATGACCTGAAGCCAGTTAAGGGGATAGCTCGAAAGAAATCATAGCGGAGCTGGGTATTTCTGAAGGGCATGTGTATGTAACCATTAGGGTTACCGTATTTATTTTGTTCATTTAGCGTACAACATTCAGAGCCCGGAGTGTTCGAGGACATATTTGGCTCACCTTGTGCGGATCTCTCTATTTGACTCCCATGGGCCACCTCCGCGCCAGGGTTTCATATGATATTATAAAACTGTCTAACATGTTATCATCTTCTTCTATCTTTCTTAATCTGTTTACCCTCCAGGGTTGGCTTTTCCCTCGGACTCAGCGAGGGACCCCAACTCTACCGCCTCAAGGGCAGTGTCCAGTGTCCTGGAGCTTCAGACTTTGGGTCTGGGGATTCAACTGAGGAGAATGACCAATACCTCGCCCAGGTGGCCTCACCTGCTATGCTGAACAGGGGCCTTACGGAGGGATGGGAAGATTGGATGGGACAGGCAAGGAAGAGGGAAGGAAGCGGCCGTGGCCTTAAGTGAGGTACCATCCCGGCATTTGCCTGGAGGAGAAGTGGGATACCACGGAAAACTACTTCCAGGATGGCTGAGGTGGGAATCGAACCCACCTCTACTCAATTGACCTCCCGAGGCTGAGTGGACCCCGTTCCAGCCCTCGTACCACTTTTCAAATTTCGTGGCAGAGCCGGGAATCGAACCCGGACCTCCGGGGGTGGTAGCTAATCACGCTAACCACTAGACCACAGAGGCGGACATCATCTTCTTTCCGTAGTATTATAAAGAAGTTCGATCAATACCAACTGATGTTGAGCGTCGTATACACATTTTATAACGTGGTCTCTCTTCCATGAAAATGATCACAAGCATCTCAACAAGTAGTCAGTATAAGAACACCTAGTTTTGTCTTTTTAGTCCATAGAAAGAGCGATTGTCATTCGTCTGTACGTACCTGGGTGCCAATAACAATAATAATAATAATAATAATAATAATAATAATAATAATAATAATAATAATAATAATAATAATAACAATAATGTCCACCTCTGTGGTCTAGTGGTTAGTATGATTAGCTGCCACCCCCGGAGGCCCGGGTTCGATTCCCGGCTCTGCCACGAAATTTGAAAAGTGGTACGAGGGCTGGAACGGGGTCCACTCAGCCTCGGGAGGTCAACTGAGTAGAGGTGGGTTCGATTCCCACCTCAGCCATCCTGGAAGTGGTTTTCCGTGGTTTCCCACTTCTCCTCCAAGCAAATGCCAGGATGGTACCTAACTTAAGGCCACGGCCGCTTCCTTTCCTCTTCCTTGTCTATCCCTTCCAATCTTCCCATCCCCCCCCCCCAAGGCCCCTGTTCAGTATAGCAGGTGAGGCCACCTGGGCGAGGTACTGATCATTCTCCCCAGTTGTATCCCCCGATCCGATGTCTGAAGCTCCAGGACACTGCCCTTGAGGCGGTAGAGGTGGGATCCCTCGCTAAGTCCGAGGGAAAAGCCAACCCTGGACAATAAACAGATTAAGAAAGAAAGAAAGAAAGAAAGAAAGAAAGAAAGAAATAACAATAATAATAAATCCAATGAAACCTAGTGGAGTACTCTACGCAGTTGGGGTCACGAAACTGTGAGCTTACATTCGTAATATAGAGGGTTCAACCCCACTGTTGGCAGCTGTGAAGATGGTTTTCCTTGGTTTCCCATTTTCACACAACAGGCAAATGCTGGGAATTTATCTTAAAAGTCATCAGCCGTTTCCTCCCCATTCCTTATCTGTCTTATCCCATCATCGCCATAAGACCCGTATGTGTCAGTGCGACGTAAAACAATAGCTAAAAACAAAATACAAGTGTAACATCCCTCTAATTGTTATTATATAGTATAACTTTAGAGATACCGGAGCGCTGGAATTTCGTCCTAAAAAGGCATTCTAAAACCCGGGAAGGATGGAGATTTCATTACTCTCTTAACTGGTTTATTGAAGGTATTCAATGAAGGGAAGCGAGGAAAAGATATTTTCATGTAAATTGGCCTTATGGGCTGTCAATAAAAGTCTGGTATCATACCGTACCGCACGTCCCTTATGAGCGCAAACTGCTCTGAATCTGTGATACACAACACACACGCTAACTGCTCTGAATCATTCTTAAAAGTTCTGTCTTTCATTCGATGTACAATGCGGCCATGATTATGGCGCCCTTTTCATTAATTAGGATAAATCATTAGTAATACGCGCTGGTACCGTACAGTACACAAGTCCTTCCCGGATTTACTGCCATTTACGGCATGTAAAGCGAGTGCCTGACTAACTTTACTACATAGCCAACTGCAAACGATGTCCGAGGATCTGTATTATAGGGTTGCCTCTAGCTGCGTATGTACCACACATAACATTATCCTCCACCACAATAACACGCAGTTACCTACGCATGGCAGATGCCGCCCACCCTCATCGGAGGATCTGCCTTACAAGGGCTGCACTCGTCTAGAAATAGCCACACGAAATTATTATTAGCTGCGTATGTGTGTTACTCGTATAATTTTTGTTACGATTATAATGGACTCCCAGAATTAGAATTAAGACGCCATTCTACAGTTGTCTTCAAGTGAGTCTGGGCAAGTATGTCAGCTCATAACTCAGGTTGGCCGCTGCCAAATGCGCATCTTATCGCCTATGTCAGCTGTAAAGATCACAGAGAAAGCGACTTCCAAAGTAGAACGAGCAGTGTGTAGAACGGTTGATGGTATGACACTTTACTACCAATATCCGGTGTTGAACACGGGAAGAGAAAAACTCAGTTCACACCATTCAACTTTCCACAAAATCTTCTTTGTTCAGATTTATCGTCCACTGGATTACGAAATCATATGCTTTCAAGTTTCGTTCGATGCTTTTACATTAAAGGAAATATCAAAGAAATATGTAAAATGTAACGCCTTTCCTTTCCTGGAAGACCATCTTCAACACTCAAACACTAAACAAAAATTAGTCAAGTAAAAAGCCTTCACGTAGATTGGTACTTTAAAATACACAGTACTGATTTCCATTGAAGGGTGCATGCATTCTTGTTTATTTCTAGTAAAGGTGCTCTTATTTATGGTTCACTGTTGTATCTAAGCCCTTAAGCGTACGCTACCGGAGACTCGAAATTCGAGTCCCGACGTTGTTAGTAGCTATCCCAAATGTAGTTTATCTTCGGATTCCTTCCACACTTACTGCAGGAAATTACAAGCCTAGTATCTGATTTCATTTTCCAATATAGATGTCTCCATTCCAGTCCTAAATATTTGCAGCTACACGACATGTATTCTACAAGGTTTCAAACATTTATTAGCCACATTATTATATGGAACTGATAAGCCGTAAAATGTATAAACAGCATTTAATGATTTTGATCTTTCTTTTTTCTTTCTTTCTTTCTTTCTTTCTTTCTTTCTTTCTTAATCCGTTTAACCTCCAGGGTTGGTTTTTCCCTCGGACTCGGCGAAGGATTCCACCTCTACCGCCTCAAGGTGAGCGTAAGACTTAGGGTCGGGGCGATACAACCGGGAAGGAGGACCAGTATATCACCCAGGCGCCCTCACCTGCTGTGCTGAACAAGGGCCTTATGGGGGGATAGGAGCATTGGAAGGGATAGACAAGGAAGAGGGAAAGAAGCGGCCGTGGCCTTAAGTTAGGTACCATCCCGGCATTTGCCTTGAGGAGAAGTGGGAAGCCAGGATGGCTGAGGTGGGAATCGAACCCCCCTCTACTCAGTTGACCTTCCTAGGCTGAGTGGGCCCCGTTCTAACCATCGTAGTACTTTTCAAATTTCATGACAGAGCCGGGAATCGAACCCGAGCCTCCGGGGGTGGCAGCTAATCACACTAACCATTACACCACAGAGGCGGACAATGAGTATAATTCTCAAAATCCACCCTCTGAGACTCTAGAGCACAACGTTGAGATATCTCCTGCAGGTACTGCTTTATATTCTTCCAGGGGCCAGTGAACTGCCTTATAACCTGCGATATATTTGTTTCTGTGGTAATATGGAGTAACTACACTTCACTGGAGTTTGTATCTTAATCTGAATATGCAATACCTTATCCTACTGTCTCCACCAACGTCTGCTTCAACATCAGACTGTTTAGCAGTTAATTATTCTAACGAGGATGGGCACAAGCTCGTACCATACCAAGATTTTAAATCCTTGACAGAGTCGGGAATAGTGTCGACGACTTTTCTCAGTTATTGGATATGATGACCCTAATGTCTAATACGTCAAAATTACAACAATAACCATCATATTCCCCAATCACTTGTCAATTCATGCCACTACTAAGCAGGGGATTCGAATCCGTAAAGAATCGTGAGTTTTCGAAGAAAAATGTTGATACTGCCCTGATATTTATATGTACTTTCTAACTTTTCCAGTGGCCATCTGAACAGGGCAAATAAACGGGTGAATATTACTCGTTCTGTACAGGATTACGAAATAACGCGAAAATGTTAACTGAAGGTGCCCATCTAGTTTTCTAGGAGAAATTTTGACCCTACTCCAAAAATATATTTCTTCTATTATGGGAAATTGATTTTCTCAAAATTCCTTGGCATTAGCAGTACCAGTTGCGCATGCGCGATGGCGTCTTCTGCTGTTACTGTATTTAGTAACGTTTCAAAGCCAACTGGGTGTTTGCGAGATATTCAACAGAGCCGCAGACAACCATTTGGCCTTTGCTGCCACCTGGAAAGTACATCAAGAATTACCAGGAGACGGCTTCCTTTGAAACAAAACAAATTGTCTTAAATTTGCATGTGATTCATTACAAACCTAAAAATTAAGTTTTATTTCAAGTACAGTAGCCCTCTAGGTATATCTAATAAATTGTTTCTCAAATGATAAAGTACTTCTACCATGCGGTACTCCATTTATATGTTAATTAAAAAAACGCTAATTATTGAAAGCTCATGTTTGGGGTATAGGAAGAATTTTTGGTCGTTTTCAAAAACCATTTATTTAGTTTTTTTATATAGAGAAATGAATTACAAGCTAATAAAAGTGCTCAAAATAATTATCCTTCCGTAATAGAAGCAACGACACAATCTTGAGTTGAATAATTCTCAAATAATATTTTACTATCTATAACAAAACGTCCACTAGAGGACCTTTCGAAGGGATATTATGAAATACAGGAAAATGTAGTCTTGACATAAACGTACTGCTCTTATCACAGAAAACAGGAATATGCTTAGTGTGGTCCAAAGAGCGTGTTTGATAAGAAGTAGGTCGTAGGTGAAGATCAAAAGCCAAGGTGATATATCTCTGACCAACTCTTCCTGAGATAATAACCACATTTATCCAACCCCCGGGGTTTTCCTGATCCCACAAACTGTGACCACTGCGTACATGATGTGGACCCGAACTCCTCCAAGCCTCTTCAAAACATGAGGGCCTTGTGCACTGCAGAGTAGTTGTCAGTAATTTTCCCGAAATGTTGTTACTTCTATTATGGTATATTAAGAGACTGCGCTTTTTAGTCGAGACCTTCTAACCAGGAACCATCGTCTCGATGCTCACTCGCGTAGATCATTATGGCATTTTATTTTCTACTTTTAATCGTATTTTGAGTTGAGAATCCTTATGGGATAACCTCTTATAACTAGAAATGAATATCATTCTCTCTCAATATATAGCCTGTTGCTACTTCTCTATGGATCCAGTATTTTACCACCTGGCTCTTGACATGTGAAACCTTCAACGAAGTGATTTATGACTGTGAGAGCACTGAAGCTGTTGAGGTGTGAGTGGTGCTAAGAAATGACACGCAGAGTACGACTAATGCGTGAACATGCTATGAAAGGAGTTGTTCATAGGGTTGCTATCTGTGTCGGTGTGACGTAAAGCAGATTGTAACATTGTTATATCTCAGTAACTACTTTTACAGTTTTCGGAGACGCTGCAGTGTCGGAATTCTGTCCCGCAGAAGAGTTTACGTGCCACTACATCTACCGACCCGAGGCTGGCGTATTTGAGCACCTTCAAATACCATCGGCCTGAACCGAGATCGAACCCGCCAATTTGAGTTCAGAAGGCCAGGCCTCTATCGTTTCATCCCGGCTGCTGCAAAAGCACTTTCTGGCCGGTGAGGAAAGCAGTGGCAAACTACGGTACTCCTTGTATTGCCTAGTATGCTTCCTTATAGTACCACCCATTGACTTTATTTTATTTATTAAGCATAAACGTCGGTGGTGCTATTGGACGGTCCAAACGGCCTCCAGGCTGATACACCAGCATAAGACACACATACAGCACGTAGTACACTTGGGAGCTGGCGCATATCGAAACGGTGATTATGGTTGGTGATGAAATGTCTAACAACACCGTCTTCTTCATTGCCTCCCCCCCCCCCTCCCGCATGCTTCTTCTTTTTTTTTTGCTAGGGGCTTTACGTCGCACCGACACAGATAGGTCTTATGGCGACGATGGGATAGGAAAGGCCTAGGAGTTGGAAGGAAGCGGCCGTGGCCTTAATTAAGGTACAGCCCCAGCATTTGCCTGGTGTGAAAATGGGAAACCACGGAAAACCATCTTCAGGGCTGCCGACAGTGGGATTCGAACCTACTATCTCCCGGATGCAAGCTCACAGCCGCGCGCCTCTACACGCACGGCCAACTCGCCCGGTCCGCATGCTTCTAGCAACATGATTGAGACGTTACTTTACCTCCTCCTGAAGGATGAGTGAGCTGCCTTCCGCTCTACAAGTTCGAGTCGAGTGGCCCAATTCTTCTTATCTACTCCAATCACAGCAAATTTCAATGAAAATTCACAGTCATCTGACCGGGTCAAGGATGGAATGAATGAAGCCCCCATCTAGCGGCGAGGATAGGAAATGTGCCGGCTGCTGAAGCCTGTCGCACTCCTCTGGGGCAATGATAAATGACTGACAGATGAAATGTTAATGGAGACTGTTGCTGGAATGAAAGATGACAGGGAAAACTGGAGTACCCGGAGAAAAACCTGTCCTGCCTCCGCTTTGTCCAGCACAAATCTCACATGGAGTGGCCGGGATTTGAACCACGGTATCCAGCGGTGAGAGGCCGGCGCGCTGCCGCCTGAGCCACGGAGGCTTCATAGCAAATTTCAATAATGAAGGCTATTTCTGACCAACTCTTTATTTTACACCGAACTGAACATCGTTCATTGGTTCATATTTGTTTCTCTGCACTTTAAGCCAGTCATAGTGAGGGGTAGTAATAGCTGGGTGGAGTCAGGTGTTAGATAAACGCTAAAACCTTACGGAAAGAAAACCACCATAGCGGTATAGGGGAAGGGGCTAGATTTTCGATACCCAAATGTATATGTCTACTCAAACAAGCAGCGGAGCGCAAATTCAGTCACAAGGCTCTTAGCAGTCGAGCTACCACAGGTTATCATACTTACGTTAGTCCTTAACAGCTAGACTATACGGTCTGAATGTTTTCCTCGCACATTCGATTCATTTACAATATAACTATAGCTCTGATACCTGACCATTAATGATTCCCGTGCCTTGAGCGTACCTAGTGACGTAGAACGTTGCCATTGTAAATATACGCCCTCAGACATCGACTTGCAGTAAACAGGTGCCGCTAACAGCATCCAGCGGGACTGTTGTCGAGTATTTGATGTCCATTGACTATTCGTCGCAAATGACCCACTGATTCATGATAACTCATATGATGTCTTCATAGTCATATTATCCTTATCGTCATTGTGACGACTGATATCTATAGTTGTAATAACCCATAGCAGTTAAAATTCATATAGTGTATGCAGTATATATTCAGCTTCACTATTAACTGCACTATATGATATAAATCACTGGGCTTGTATAAGAGAATTAGAGTATGGGACCTAAATCACAAGACAAACACATGCCACATTCAATAACCACTTGAAGAGTATTTCAGACAATGAGGGCTAATAGGTTCAAAAATGCCAAACGCACTAAAAGCATCACTGTACAATATGCATAGGGCCTACATACTGCATTTATTATATGGATTTATCAATTTAGTTTGTCAAGAATGAGTACAAACACGTCAGCTAGACAAGTTTCCAGACAGATATCACGCACACTAAGAACACGAGGCTGTTGATTTCATCCCTAGCCTCTTACATGACCCAGGCTGAGCAGCTCAGACGGTAAATTGTTCTGATTCCAAGTTGACAGATTCGATCCCTGCTCAGTCCAGTGCTCAAATACGTCAGCCTCGTGTCGGTAGATTTAACTGGCGGGTAAAAGAACTCCTGCTGGATTAAATTCCGGCACCTCGGCGTCTCCAAAAACCGTAAAAAGTAGTTGAGGGACGTAAAGCCAATATTGTTATTATTATTATTATTATTATTATTATTATTATTATTATTATTATTATTATTATTATTATTATTATTATTATTATTTGCTAGTGGCTTTACGTCGCACCGACACAGATAGTCTTATGGCGACGATTGGATAGGAAAGGCCTAGGAGTTGGAAGGAAGCGGCCGTGGCCTTAATTAAGATACAGCCTGGTGCGAATATGGGAAACCACGGAAAACCATCTTCAGGGCTGCCGGCAGTGAGATTCGAACCCACTGTCTCCCGGGTTCAAGCTCACAGCCGCGCGCCTCTAACCGCACGGCCAACTCGCCCGGTATATTATTATTATTATTATTATTATTATTATTATTATTATTATTATTATTATTATTATTATTATTATTATCCGACTCGTTGGCTGAATGGTCAGCATACTGGCCTTCTGTTCAGAGGGTCCCGGGTTCGATTCCCGGCCGGGTCGGGGATTTTAACCTTCATTGGTTAATTCCAACGGTCCGGGGGCTGGGTGTTCGTGCTGTCCTCAACATCCCTGCAACTCACACACCACACATAACACTATCCTCCACCACAATAACACGCAGTTACCTACACATGGCAGATGCCGCCCACCCTCATCGGACGGTCTGTCTTACAAGGGCTGCACTCGGCTAGAAATAGCCACACGAAATTATATTATTATTATTATTATTATTATTATTATTATTATTATTATTATTATTATTATTATTATTATTATTATTATTATTATTATTATTATTATTAGGCATAGCCACCCGTTCGTCCTTGTAGGACGATGGTGTAGTGTCTAGGTGACTGAAGAGGGCAGTCCATTCTGCAGTGCTGACACGTAAAGCACGAGCGCGTCGTGAAGAAGCCGCTGCCTCTCTCCTTATGCCCGGCTCTTTCTTGCTATTCGATCTTCGTTCCTTTTCTTCACCGCTTTCTGCACCCCATTTCTCACAGACAATCGTCAGTTACCTCGGCCTTCGGCAATGCTTTCCAACTCGCTGAAAGAAATATCAGTCTGGCTCAGCTCGTTTCTACAAACATCTTTGAGTGGAAGATATGGTCTTCTAACTAGCCCCGAGCCCACAAGCAGTTGGGTATTCGCCCAAGCCCCATTCGTATTGAATCGCCTATGACTGAGCAAACCATGCATACTGGAGATCCCTGCACGCTGTAGGGCTTCGGTGTTTGGTAGGCCCTACTTTGTCCCTGCACGAGATCTGGAGGATCCTCGTAAGACAGCGAAGGTGGAAAGTGTTCAATCTTTTTTCATGTCTGGGAAGAGTTTTCCAGGTTTCGCTGCTGTAAAGAAGTGCGCTAATGACACATGCGTTTTAGACACGTATTTTAGTATTTACTCGTGGCAATCTGTTGTCAACAGTCTTTTCTACAGCCTGGACATAACGATCATAGACTTGGCAATTCTGTTAGTGATTTCGGCATCCAGAGACAATGCGTTGCTTATGGTGGACCCCCGGTAGATAAAATTCACTGCCATCAATGCGTGTCCGTCCATGGCAATGAACGGGAGATTCTCGCTGCCATGGGCTTTAACAATATGTTTCTCTATGCTGACAGTAAGACCGAACCATTTGCCTTTAAAGCGCAAATAAATATAATGACACTTGAACTTAACACTGATAATAGATTCAGATCCTGCAATCCTGAGTGCAAGAAGAAGCAGCAAATTCCACAAACTATCAGATGAAATGATGGCAATACTGACACTTACGGTAAACGAAAATTATTTAGCCATAGATGCTTCTCCCCATGAGCATGGGATCATTGTCTTCTTCTTCTTAATCTGCTTACCCTCCAGGGTCGGTTTTTCCCTCGGACTCAGCGAGGGATCCCAACTCTACCGCCTCAAGGGCAGTGTCCTGGAGCTTCAGACTTTGGGTCGGGAGGATGGCCAGTACCTCGCCCAGGCGGCCTCACCTACTATGTTGAACAGGGGCCTTGCAGGGGAATGGGAAGATTGGAAGGGATAGACAAGGAAGAGGGAAGGAAGCGGCCGTGGCCTTAAGTGGGGTACCATCCCGGCATTTGCCTGGAGGAGAAGTGGGATACCACGGAAAACCACTTCCAGGATGGCTGAGGAGGGAATCGAACCCACCTCTACTCAGTTGACCTCCCGAGGCTGAGTGGACCCCGTTCCAGCCCTCGTACCACTTTTCAAATTTTGTGGCAGAGCCGGGAATCACACTAACCACTACACCACAGAGGCGGACATGGGATCATTGTATTTGAGAAAATCATGCGCCAGTCTTGAATTGCCGCAACTCCACTTGATTCTCTATATTGAAACCCCTACATAGACTCAAGGTCAGCTGTGTCAAAGGCCAGCCACTTAGTTTCATCTTCGCAAACGCACGCACGCACACACACAAACACACACACACACAAACAACTTTATCAAGTAGGCAACAGTACAGTTCCTGAGATTTAAATGGGCAGACTTTTGTACGGAGGACAGCACCAAATTTTACGCGCTATAGTATTTTGTAATGAAGTATTTCTTGTTTCATTCTTTGTTATGTATTTGCCAATAAACTTGAGTATCTTAGTTTTATTGTGTTAGGAAAGTGACAGGAAGCGTTTAGGGTCATTTTTAACGAATGTTCTTATTCTTTCCTCTTGCTATTTGTTTTACGTCGCACCGACACAGACAGGTCTTACCAGTGGCGGTGGACTCCCAGGAGCACATGAGCTCGTGAACACCTAGTTCTAATGCATATGCACGCATTCGTGGATAGTTCAAAATGGTTCCCTTTGTTTCTGCCTGATTTTATCAATCGATCGAAAGTATTCGACTTATATCGAAGCTCTGTTACACTGACAACTGTTCGTTTCGACTAACAATGCAGGAAGCACACTGGAGATGTTGGTACGAGCCAGATGACTATACGCATGCGCATGGAGATGACGTCATGGTTTATGCACAGATATCTCCATAAGCGAGGAGCACGGTAAGATATGTGCCTTTCAGTCTACAGCTACCCTCAAACAAGTGATAGTATTACAGCTGACCACAAGGGTCCGCCACATCCCCTGTTACTGTTGACCACAGCTCCCAGAAGTAACTACTGCATTACATCGCCGGAAGATTTCACTTGTAGGTAATTTTGAACAGGGTTCGTAATCACGGGAAGAAGTTTGCTTTACATTATGGGTGGAGAATCGTTTCAATTTCAATTAATTTGAGTACTGGTAAATATGGTAATTGCACGCACTATTGTTGTGCTTGTTGTCATACTTTGGTGAACTTCATGCTATGTAAATCCAAGAATACTGTTCGCAACCTTTAATATTCGCTACAATCCAGCATTGTAGCAAATTTGCTGTGAATTTTACTTTTACCGAGCTAAGTATTGAACCTGCCAACTTGGCGTCAGAAATCCGTCTGAGCCACTCAGCCCGGCAGTCGTAATTTTAGTTTTGTTGTACACTCACTGATTAGTCTCGGAAAAATGCATCCTCGGTTATAGGGGTTCTATCACATTACGAGTGGAGAAGCAACCTTACAAGGAACTTTTAGTGAAATGATTTACGTAAGTTATTTTGTACTGATTTGCATTCTACTTTGGTATATTTGAGACGTGAACACACATTTTGTTGTGAACCCTCTGAAAATATTGTCACGAGCCGCCACTGGGTCTTACTGCAACGACTGGATCGGACAGGGTGGAAAGGAAGTTACCGTGGGCTTAATTGAGGTACTGCCTGGTGTAAAAATGGGAAACCACGGAAAGCCATCTTCAGGGCTGCCAAGAGTGGGGTTCGAATCCGCCATATCCCGAATTCAAGTGCTCAGTTACTTGACCAAAACCGCACTGCAAACCCAGTCTGTGAATGTTATGATTTGAACTCGTTCTAAAACCACAGAATGGTACTCTTTTATTGGCAAATTGTAGCTAAGCCTCAGTGTATTAACTAATCAAGAAATATGTATGATAAATATCTCCTTCCTTTCGGTCGTGTTTTTTTAATGCTTTCATTCCCACCCTAACGGGGTGGGGTGGGCAACGTAGAGAGCAACACATTCCCTCTGGCCAAGAGATGCTGGCGGATTTCGGAGATGTGGTGGAGAAGGGAGGTGGATAAAAGAATGTCAGGAAAACGCACCTGATAGAGACTTTGTGACCGGACTGCGTTCTTCCTTGTTTCCCACAAATGAGCAACATATCAACGTACTCGTCGATGAATACATCGTGAGTGAATGGATGCGTGCTGTGATGTGACCTGGTAAGTGTGCATAAACATTGTGTGTCCGTTAAAATGGGGCATGATCCGTCGGTAAAAAGAAAAGAATTGCATAACGTTCGAATCGAACCACAACATTACCGATATTCGAACACCTTGTGCCATCAACCCTTAACCGACTCAGCCACAAATACAACATACTAGATGCTCGCTAAATGATTATTACATAAGTATGGCCGTTCGACATCGAAAGTTAATATCCGTGTCAAAGCCTTCAATAATGCTTTACAGTGTTCATTTACCTTTTTACCATTTTTATGCACGTGGCATACCTATTAATTCGACCGTACTTTCTCCATAAATTAGCAACAACTCAACGTACTCTTCATAGGAATACATTGTGAGGAAATGAATAAATGCCGTGATGTAGCCTCATAGGTGTGGATGATTATTTGTGTGCGTTGGACTCGGGAGGTTGTGGATTCATCCCATGCTGGCCGTCATGAAACGGTTTCCCTCAGTTTCCCATTTTCACCACCAGGCAAATGGAGAGACGGTACCTTAGTAAAAGACCAAGGCCGATTTCCTTCCCAATCCTTCCCCACCCATCCTTAACAGAAAGACGCCAAATCAGAGCGCATCCCGTAAAACCATTAGGAAAAAATACTGAATATTAGTGTATCCCCGCTAAAACGGAGCACCTTTGACGTTCAAAAAATTTCGTTAAGGTGGATTCGAACCACTACGCTTCCGATACTCACACACCTTGTGCTCCAGCCCTTAACAGATTTTTTTTATTTTTACCGATATTTTCTTTTTTCTCATTCTTTCCTTGTTTTCGTTTCATTTTCTGCTTAATGACGACACACACACACACCCCCAGTCCCCGGGCCAGCGGAAATAACCAATTAAGGTTAAAATCCCCGACCCGGCCGGGAATCGAACCCGGGGCTCCTTGAACCAAAGGACAGCACGCTAACCATTCAGCCATGGAGCCGGACACCGATTCGGCTACAAAGTCAACATTCATAGTTCTTGCTAGAGGTTTAGCACTTACGTATAGCCGTTCCTCCCCGAAAGTTAATATCGGCGTCAAAGTCTTCAGTGGTGTTCTATAGTGTTCATTTAACTTCTTTACACGCGGCATAACCTATTCGATCGTATTACAGGTACCTGTTTTATTTCAAGGAGCAATAAATCACATGTTTGCAGAATGGTCCTTAGTATTTGGCGCGATATTGTGCATAGTAGTTTTTCCTTTGCTAGGTCCATGGATCAATTTACAATCATGACACCCATGTAGCGGAGAGTCTTATCGACCATTGGGGGAAATTTCAAGTTATTTGGTGTTCATAAAACTATATTGTAAGGATCTTGAGGATATACGCGTTATTTGGGTTGCCTATCTCCAAAAAGGTAAGGGGCTGGTGAACCACCCGGTATATACATCGGCAATTCATATCTCCGTCCACCTCTGTGGTATAGTGGTTAGTGTGATTAGCTGCCACCCCCGGAAGCCCGGGTTCGATTCCCGGCTCTGCCACGAAATTTAAAATGTGATACGAGGGCTGGAACCGGGTCTACTCTGCCTCGGGAGGTCAACTGAGTAGAAGTGGGTTCGATTCCCACCTCAGCCAACCTGAAAGTGGTTTTCTGGGATGGTACATAACTTAAGGCCACGGCCGCTTCCTTCCCTCTTCCTTGTCTATCCCTTCCAATCTTCGCATCCCCCACCAAGGCTCCTGTACACCATAGCAGGCGAGGCCGCCTGGGCTAGGTACTGGTCATCTTCCCCAGTTGTATCCCCGACCCATTGTCTCACGATCCAGGACACTGCCCTTGAGGCGGTAGAGGTGGGATCCCTCGCTGAGTCCAAGGAAGAAACCAACCCTGGAGGGTAAGCAGATTAAGAAAGAAAGAAAGAAAGAAAGAATTTATATCTCCATAATACATTAATAGCAAGAATGATGATAATCCCAAATAACATCCAGTGTTTCTTGGCTAATAATGTTCCCAGTTATCGGAGGAGGGATGCAAACTGCAAATTCACACAATTTTGTTAACAGCTGAAAAATGGCATTAAAGCATTACCAGAGTCGACACCGGAGTTAAGAGTGTCGGTTCCAGAAGCACCAGTCGCAGCCCATGTCCAACAACGTTGCAAATTCTAAAAATGAAAAGACACTAAACTGTGAAATCTAAAACACCAGGAAAGCACAATAAATAAATAAATAAATAAATAAACTGCACCTATAAGAATTACACTCATCATCATCATCATCATCATCATCTGTTTACCCTCCAGGTTCGGTTTTTCCCTCGGACTTAGCGAGGGATCCCACCTCTACCGCCTCATGGGCAGTGTCCTGGAGCTTCAGACTCTTGGTCGGGGAATACAACTGGGGAGTATGACCAGTACCTCGCCCAGGTGGCCTCACCTGCTATGCTGAACAGGGGCCTTGTGGAGGGATGGGAAGATTGGAAGGGATAGGCAAGGAAGAGGGAAGGAAGCGGCCGTGGCCTTAAGTTAGGTACCATCCCGGCATTCGCCTGGAGGAGAAGTGGGAAACCACGGAAAACCACTTCCAGGATGGCTGAGGTGGGAATCGAACCCACCTCTACTCAGTTGACCTCGCGAGGCTGAGTGGACCCCGTTCCAGCCCTCGTACCACTTTTCAAATTTCGTGGTAGAGCCGGGAATCGAACCCGGGCCTCCGGGGGGTGGCAGCTAATCACGCTAACCACTACACCACAGAGGCGGACTACACTCATGTTCATAAAAACGAGAACACCTTGAAATACTAGAGACAGGACAGGACATGGGCATTAGTATGTTCTGAAGAAATGATTAGCATTTGACCACGTTGGCCATCCGGTTCAAGGTCCACATCGATATCTCGGCGCACCACAACCGACTGGTAAAATGTGCCTGCGGCTCTCGTTGTCGCTATAAACCGAAGGTAAAGGATCCGTGTGACTTGAGTCGACGTGCAGGATACCTCGCAGACGTATGCGAGAACCATGCCGTCAAATGAGTGAGTATGAAAGAGGGCGCCTTATTCGCATGAGTGAACGTGATGCATCCATCCGGAAAATCGCTGCTCGTGTGGGACGAAATGTGTCAGCAGTGCAACGGGT
Organism: Anabrus simplex; assembly: GCF_040414725.1. NCBI lineage: Eukaryota > Metazoa > Arthropoda > Insecta > Orthoptera > Tettigoniidae > Anabrus > Anabrus simplex. The sequence continues at coordinate 489,417,106 of NC_090266.1, forward strand.
GTGTACAGAATGGTTCACAGAAGGCCGTAGAATACGACGAGTTGAGTCTAGTTGCACCACCGAGACCACCGCCCGAGAAGATCGTCACCTCATCCGAATGGCATTGCAGGACAGATCTGTGTCCTCCTCGGCTCTGGCGCAACAGTGGAGCAGTGTAACACATCGTACACCATCAGGAGTGACAGTCCGTCGCCGTTTATCACGGTCTGGGTTACCGGCGCGTCGTCCACTTCGCCTACCTTTGATTAATGTGCATGAACATTCTAGAGTGCAATGGTGTATGGAACGACGTCACTGGGGACAGGAATGGCAGCAGATAGCGCTTTTGGACGAATCCATGTTCTGTTTGTTTGAAAATTTTGGCCGCATTTTGGTTCGCCGCAGACAGTGGGAGAGGCATCACATTGACTGCATTCACACAAGACATACAGCGCCTACTCAAGGCCTTATGGTGTGGGGTACTATTGGGTACAACCACAAATCACATTTGGTGCGTGTCCAGGGCACTGTGACCAGTTTGACCTGCGTGAATGACATCCTGCGACCCGTAGCCATACCCTTTCTGCATGACATCCCAGATGCCATATTTCAGCAGGAAAATGCGCGATCACATGTTCCTGCACAAACACGTGCCTTCTTGTTGTCACAGGATGTGAGACTGTTGCCCTGTCCCGCCCGATCACAGGACTTGTCGCCAATCGAAAATGTATGGGATGTGGTGAAACGACGGGTGCGGCACAGTGACCCAATGCCAACCACCAAAGATGAACTGTGGAATCAGGTGAATGCAGCATGGATGACTATACCCCAGGACGCCGTTCGCGTCGATGCCATCACGCATGGAACAAGTTATCAGTGCCCATGGAGGACCCAGTTCCTACTCGGCAACAGGACACGTGCTGAACCTAGGTGACTGAAATGCTAATCGTTTCTGCAGAACATATTAATGAACATGCCCTGTGAATATGAACTTCCTACGTCTAGTCTTTCAAGGTGTTCTATTTTTTATGAACATGAGTGTAGTTAATTTGTACTAACTTTAACCCCTTAGAATTCTTCTTCCGCCTCTTCTTCATCCCTCTAGAAAAGGTTGCCGTCATTGATTATGACATAAAATTCCTTATAGTATCTGGCATTGCCTGTGCTAGTTCCCAGATGTTTGACTATTTTTAGCCCTCTTTTCTGAAGATAATCATTTAATGCAGCAACGATACCTTCTGTGATACATCATACCATTCCCAGTACTTCTAGGCATGTGGCTACAATTGCTTTCTTTGAAAATGAGTGATTCTACCACATGACAACTCTCAATAATTTAGAAACTATCGAGTGAGTTAGCTGCGTGGTACCAGCCGCGCTGCTGTGAGCTTGCATTCGGAAGAACCCACCAACTTAATTAGGGTCACATCCGCTTCCTCCCCAGTCCTAGTCTATGAATGTAGTTGTTCAAAGGATCGTAGGAAAGTGGAATGCAATATTATCTTATTTTAGTTTATGCGCTGTAAAAGAATTAAACATTTTTAAATGCTCTGCAAAATCATGTTATAAAGGGACATTTTTCATGCTTGGCATTTTCCCAAGCAGCTGTGACTCAGCTCAATTTAAAATATAAGGGTACTTCATATAGATTCCACCAATTACTCTCATATTTAGCAGATAGAATAAAAATGGTTTTCTTTCTTTCCTTCTTAATCTGCTTACCCTCCACGGTTGGCTTTTCCCTCGGACTCAGCGAGGGATCTCACCTCTACCGCCTCAAGGGCAGTGTCCTGGAGCGTGAGGCATTGGGTCGGGGATACAACTGGGGAGGAATAACAGTACCTCGCCAAGGCGGCCTCACTTGCTATGTTGAACAGGGGCCTTGCGGGGGATGGGAAGATTGGAAGGGATAGACAAGGAAAAGGGAAGGAAGTGGTCGTGGCCTTAAGTTAGGAGAAGTGGGAAACCACGGAAAACCACTTCCAGGATGGCTGAGGTGGGAATCGAATCCACCTCTACTCAGTTGACCTCCCGAAGCTGAGGGGACCCCGTTCCAGCCCTCGTACCACTTTTCAAATTTCGTGGCAGAGCCGGGAATCGAACCCGGGCCTCCAGAGTGGCAGCTAATCACACTAACCACAACACCACAGAGGCGGACTAGAAACTGGCACATTCACCCAGTCCCCGTACTAGGGGAATTGACCAATTATGGTTAAAATCCCCGACCCTGCCGGGAATCGAACCTGGGACCCGTGTGATCATAGGCCAGCACGAAAAACTACTTATCCATGGAGCCTGATTTTAAAGTGATTAATATGGTACGATTTTTATAGGAAGTTTGGATACTTAAGAAGAAAATTGAGCCTGCTTATTCCCTAGAGGTTTTTGACGTCTCGAAATGTACGTATAGCGGGCGGGCTCAAATACAGTCGTTTTTCCTTTCGTTTAAAGAAACAGTTATATCTCATGAAAGTGTATCTAAATCTGATAACTAGCAACAACTTAATGTATCTGTAAAAGGCTCTTAATAGGAATTCATAAGGAAATCGCGCATTGTACTAAGAATAATAGATTTAAACAACATACCTCTTGCGGTATAATTTCCTATTTCTAGCGGTGTATCTTCTTCCTCCTCGTCACAATCATTGTCTTTATCATAATCATCATCATCATCATAATCAGTATCATTATCATCGTCGTCTACTAAGTTAATTATTATAATGGTTTCCAAAATTTCAAGTTGACCTATTTCCTTCGCAAAATTATCATGTTGCAATTTATCTGCGTGTTTTACTCAAGAAATCCAGTTTTCCATAGTTGCGTTATTAATTTCACCGTTACCAAGCTATTCAACGTCTGATAGTCTGAAAGTAGCGTTTTTCTTGGGGACTTCCCCTTTTATTTCTGCCCAGACGAGTTCTATACGATTATGCTGGTAATGATAAGGTGGAAGTTGTGCAACTTCGTGCCCCAATTCATGCCCTTGTGTTTGAACCATTGTATGATATTGTGTTTTCGTGTAGAAGGGGTGGGTACCTTATTCAACTGGGCTGAATTATATCGTGCATTATCAATTATAATTATATTACCTTCCTCCGAATAATTTTAAAATATGTTCAGAAATCTGACGTTATTTTCTCACGGTAATATTCAGTCTTTTTTTTTTAACTAAACACCCACTTGCTATCAGGAATGAAACCTGTTATAGCTGATCCTACATGACAAACAATTAATCTGCCCCCCTTCCCCACAGGCACGTTCAGACCCCCATTTATGGCCGAATCCTGCCAGATACGATATATATACTTCACGGTATGGTTCAGATTGATCCACGTTCCGTCTCGGTAAAATATAGGATGAGTGTCACCTGATTGTCTGATGGTATGCATAGTGCGCAAGAACTTCAATCTTGCAGCAACTACATCACTTCGTTCCATAAGGATTTTTCATCCATCTTAGGTTTTTCTGTACCTGAATCCCAGTTGTTTCGGTATTCGTTTAGTTTGACGAAACTGAACTACTGTAAGCTAATTTTCCCTTGTGCGAAGACGTTAATTTCTTAGCTGTCCGGAAATCTCCTTTATCGTAAAATTAAAAAAATTGCACGTCACACAACGTCTTTTTTCGAAATCGTCTAACTTTGTCGCCCTTTTAGGAACATTTATGCCCTTTCGAAGCAAGAGGAACAATTTCTGGGCACCATGTGATTTTACATTTTCAGCTTCTGTGCATACATCTGACACACTTACAGAACACGCTTCAGCAGTTAAGTCTTGGCAGCTGTCTGCGGCTTCCTTCAACCGCGTATTGTTGAAAAAAAAACAATAAATATACACCATCTTCCGAACTTTACTACTGTACTATACCCACTGGATCTATCACTTCCATTAGTACTGTGATTGCTGAGCGACATAATTTTTTTTAGTGTTCTAAACTGATAATGCCGGCCCCGTGGTGTAGGGGTAGCATGCCTACCTGTTATCCAGAGGTCCCGGGTTTGTTCCCAGCCAGGTCAGGGATTTTCTACCTAGATCTGAGGGCTGGTTCGAGGTCCATTCAGCCTACGTGATTAGAATTGAGGAGCTATCTGACGGTGAGATAGCAGCCCCGGTCTAGAAAACCAAGAATAACGGCCGAGAGGATTCGTCGTGCCGACCACTCGACACCTCGTAATCTGCAGGCCTTCGGGCTGAGCAGCAGTTGTTTGGTAGGCCAAGGCCCTTCAGGGCCGTAGTGCCATGGGTTTAGTTGGTTAGTTTAAGCTGACAATAAAAACGTCAGTTCAATTTTTTTCACTCGACTTGCTCGTTAACACGACAGTTCACAAAAAAGACAGAAAACCGACTAATATTCTTCACAGTTAGCACGTCTTGGTCCTCTGGGCTACGGGCATCTGTTTATACTGCCTTATCGATATTGCAGCTGAATAAACATCCTACGCCTCACTTTCGGCAATATCACCTTCGAAATAATGAGCCAGCGCAGCTATCAGTGAATCAATTTATGATTTTAAGATCCTGGTCAAAACAAAGCTTTCATTTCCTATTTACTGGTTTTTGAGGCGACTCCCTATCTCTATCGTAAGTTTTTTTCTACAACTTGCTTTACATCGCACCGACACAGATAGGTTTTATGGCGACGATGGGACAGGAAAGGGGTAGGCGTCGGAAGGAAGTGGCCGTGGCTTTAATTAAGGTACAGTCCCAGCATTTGCCTGGTGTGAAAATAGGAAACCAAGGAAAACCATTTTCAGGGCTGCCGGCAGTGAGCTTTCGAACCCACTATCTCCCGAATGCAAGCACACGGCTGCCCGCCCCTAACCGCACGACCAACTCGCTCGGTAATCGTCACATGGCTGACGTATTTGAGCACCTCCACGCCACTGGACTGAGTCATGAAACCTGCCAACTTGGTCTCAGTAAGCCAGTGCTCTACGTTTTGAGCCACTCAGCTAGTCAGGATACACTTCATCACGTTCCACTGTTTCATCTCCTTATTTTTGAAGTGGAACCTACAAGAAAAGAAAAGTAGGCTCGACTTCGTTAAAAACACCGGTAACATAACTCTGCTAATCACCAATCAATACTGATCTGCATTTAGAGCAGTCGCCCAGGTGGCAGATTCCCTATCTGTTGCTTTCCTAGCCTTTTCTTAAATGATTTCAAAGAAATTGGAAATTTATTGAACATCTCCCTCGGTAAGTTATTCCAATCCCTAACTCCCCTTCCTACAAATGAATATCTGCCCCGATTTGTCCTCTTGAATTCCAGCTTTATCTTCATATTGTGATATTTCCTACTTTTAAAGACGCCACTCAAACTTATTCGTAGACTAATGTCATTCTTCACTACTTCACTAAGAAACGTATGAAACTGATGAAAATTAGATATTCGTGTTAAGAGATTCAGAATGGCTGCCACTGTGAGGTGGCAAAATCTTCTATGTATAGACAAATATTAACTGGACTGAATGCCACAAAATGTTGTACATCCTATGTGACTTGGCATTTTTATGGATGGAAAAAACTCCAAACGCTTGAAGCACATACAGGAGTATTATACAACCGGGAAATACTATTTCCTGCGTGTTGAGTCGAACACGCTATGGTGTCAGATTGACCAAGTAGGCTTGTGGTCCTTTCCTGTTACTGCTGCTGTTGTTGTTGTTGTTGTTGCTGCAGGAACATTATTGTGAAGAGTCGTCCTTCAGAATGTTTAGCCGTGGAAAGAAAATTCTAAAAGTGGCATTAGAGATAGCTACAGAAGGTGATCAGACAAAGGTAGGTCAATTAATAAGCAATGGTTACAATGAACATTCAAAGTGTTCTTTTGTGCCCTAAGTTGCTAGCATCTGAGACAGACACTTCAAGTACACAGTTTCACAATTTATGATCCACACAACGGTGATGTTACATTTCATGCACTGCACGAGGCAATGTTGGTGTAAGTGCAAATGAATTTATATCCTGCATAGTTGATTGCATCTGAAATTTGTCATCTGCAACCAATAAGGTTACTTTAATTTCTGATGGCTGTAATTATCAGAAAAGGAACAAGCTTTTAGCCAGCGCCCTATGTAATAGCGCTAGATCAAAGAACATCACTGTTGAGGTGCACACTATGATGGGGTGTGATTCTGTTCATGCCACTCACTCTAGAGCGCTACTTCGCTCCACCAATTAATTCACCCATGGATTACATACATAGCCAGAATGAGACAAGCCATACTCAAGAATACATACAACGTGAAAACTGTCGACTTCAGTTTATTCAAGGATTTTGAGCATAAATCAAACCTCCCATCGTTACGGCCTGGAAGAAAATCTGCCGATCCTGTAGCGACAGATATCCGCCAACTGCAGTGCTCAGCTGATGGAAGGATGCATTACAAACTGCAACATACAGCAGAATGGAAAGAACTTTCACAGAGGAGGAGAATGAGTACTCCGTTTGGTGATCAACGCAGATTGTACACTGCACAATTGCCGATCACAATGTCCAAGTTCACTCATTTAAAAGAACTGAAGCAGGTAATTGAACACGATCACCACTCCCTCTATGATAATCTCTCTGTTAAGTTGAACAAATGAAAAGTTCCATGAAGTGCCCAGTGATCAAATTACACGGTATAAATTTTAAAAAATACAATTAGGCATCATTGATGTAACAATATTCAGCTGAATAAAAGAACTATATGTGTCGGTGCGACGTAAAGCGAATTGTAAAAAAAAAAAAAAAAAAAAAAAAAAAAAAACTATAAATATGTGATCATAAAACTGATATTACTAAAGTTAAACGGTACAAGGCTATAAAAATACAGATAGAGAAGGGAACTAGATTATTTGAATTTTTATAAAGGACAAGAACAGAAAGAATGAGAATGTTGGTACTGTATCAAGTATGGTTGAACTTTCATGAAATAACACGTCTTTAAGTAATGATTATACTAAGAAATATGTTGAGATGGAAACCTAGTGGTCATCTTACGAGAAAGTTTCGTATGAGCGTTAGTAACAAGTACAAATTAACCTCTTAGTTGAAATGTGGACAATGCATACCAATATGCCCACAGTAGATTATAAAAAGTACAGTACATAAAAGCGTGATTTCGGAAGTCGTCGACCACGACAATATTCTTAGGAAATCCTATGGATCTTGCCTGGTTTATGATCAGTTGTCAGGCTTTGAAGTTGAAGAATATCTCCCCATATATAGTCCAAACGGAGCTTCTACATTCAGTGTTCTTATAAATAAGATTCTTCGTTTGGTAGCTTCTTCATACTCTCAAATTCTCTCTCTCTTCCTAGATAAAGTTTGTAGTAATATACAAAACGTATATCTCCAGTCCCCTTCCTAGCCCCCCCCCCCCCAGATGACCTCTTAGATACACGAGCAGGTGTATCACGGGGGTGTCATGAGTCAGTGAAATTCCAAATCAAGGAAGTGTTACTAACATACGGGGAACAATAATTCGTACTATTATTTTCACCAGCTTAAAATTTAACCAGACAATTCCATAGTAGATGTTACGTGAGATATCAGTCAGGGATCACATCTGGTTGGCACAACTGAATGTTATCTAGTGTGAAGGCTCGGAGTGCAACAACGTCTATCTCTCCCATAACAGATATGCTACGTGACTGTGGACCAGGATTTAACAAGAATTTTAGAATAGATGAAGATCGAATAATGCATGTGTATATGAAATCAAATATGCGTAGGCAACCATAAAAAAGGAAAAGCTGGCAAAAAAGCAAATGGCAGGCCGATAACCTGGCCCGCCCACTATTCTCTGTGTAGTGAGCATGCCGGAAACTCTAGTTCCGTTTCCGGTTTTGGAGCAGGGGGGTGAGCGACCCAAACATACTCGGGATGTGGCATGTAGCTCATCCTTCTGCACACACTTCTCTAGGGTTCATTGGCTCTGGAACTAATAGGTGATTGTACTGTTCCAAAGATCCGTGGTATGTGGCCCACTTTCCCGATGTCTAATTTCATGCCAAGGGTGGCGTGCTGACGTCACGTGTATATAACACTGATCCATCCATCGCATCAGTTCGCGTATGTTACCGTCCACCACTGCAAGTCGGCCTTTGTTCAAGATAATAAGTAAATGCTTCCTTTCAGTTTCAGAAAGCTATTAAATTGACAGCACTGACCGCATCTAATGTCAGATAACTGGCTTGCCATAACTTTCGCTAGATAGAGTCGTGATAATAATAATAATAATAATAATAATAATGGTTTCACGACCCATTAACTACTTTCCGGTTTTCAGAGGTGCTAAGGTACCAGTATTTTGTCCCTCAGGACTTCTTTCACGTACCGATAAGTTACAGACACGACGTTGATGTATTTGAACAGCTGCAAATACCACCAGACTGAGCCTGGGCTGAGTGCTCTATCGTCCGAGCCACTCACTGCGGCGAGTCATGTTTTCTGGTCAAGTAGGATTTGTACGGCCTATAATACTATAACTCTAATTACACATATGTTTTCCAAGAGACCCTTAACTGTAGTGCTGCATGTTAAGACAACTGCGAAGAAACGGTGTTTGAAGACAACTCGCCTACTTGTTGAGCCATATACAGATCTATTTTCACAGTACTTTCAGAGCTCTATGTTGATATAAACAATGATACCAGATACTTAGTTTTGACAAAAGTGGCAAATCAGTAAGTCACCAATTATTTTTATATAACTTCATTACTAACTGATTCAGAAACTTCACTATCGTTTCTTCATTTTGTGGATCAATATTTGCATCCTTGCTTGTTCTTTCTGCCGACAGTGGGATTCGAACCCACTATCTCCCGGATGCAAGCTCACGGCTGCGCGCTCCTAACCGCACGGCCAACTCGCCCGGAAACATCTTTGAGTGGGTCTTCCGTGGTTTCTGAAGGTCACGACCACTTCCTACCGAGTCCCAGACCCAACTACAGATCAGCGGCAGGTCATTAGTGCAGTAAGGACATCGATCTGGCTACTGGAAAAGAAACATTTCCCCTCTGGTCTCTGTCATGGAGCTGGGTCATAAGCAGCTATTCGCAGTTTATACCGAACGAGGGTAAACCTGACTATTATGGAGTGCTAAGCTTGTCGTTTCTGGGATTATGGTGCACTTTACTACAAGTGTCCCACACTTAAATCAGTTACCATCCACATTCAATAATTACTATCCCTCTCTTCTTGCAGTGTTTCGGTTGTTGTTTGTGCTTCGATTTACAGGCTTTTGTCTCCTATTCTTGAAATTATTTCTTGTCTCAACTGCAGGCAAATACTAATATGGAACCTCTTTGCATGATTCACGATAATTTCCTTCTCAACGCTCTGTCTCCATTTCCAACCGCATAAGAGCTCCATTGTTGCAGTGGACAATGTCGTTTGGAAGAGAAGTTGTACCGTTTTCGAGGGTATTTCTATGCCAAATCGCAGTCCATTGAATGTCGTGGAACCGAGCGAGTTGGCCGTGCGGTTAGGGGCGCTCAGCTGGGAGCTTGTATTCGGGAATAGTGGGTTCGAACCCCACTATCGGCAGTCCTGAAGATGTTTTTCGGTGGTTTCTCATTTTCACACCAGGTAAATGCTGGGGATGTACCTTAATTAAGGCCATAGTCGCTTTCTTCCCACTCCTAGCCCATCATCGCCATGGTGCGACGTAAAGGCAATTGTAAAAGAGGTGGTGGAGAGTATACGGAATGTTCCCAAAATTGAAGAAAGTAATCAGGACGTGGATAGTACACCTCAAAACAACACGAGTTATGCTTATGTTATCAGATGGAATGGAATTTCTATCAATGTTGGCGTCTGGAATTCTATTTTAAGTTCTCGTATAATTAATTTAGCATCTATTACGAGTTCGAAAATGCATGTTTTTCCTCCATGGCCAACATAACGTAAGATATTCTCATTGATAACATCCTGCAAAGTTCCCAAGAACACTGGAAAATACGCTGTTTACTTGGCGAGGAGCCATCAAACTTGTAACCTTTTGAGATGTGCCAGATAGAGCTATCACCCCAGACTGTAACCCGTAAACGACGTTTTGAGGTGCACTATCCCCACCCCGAGTACTTCGCACATTCTAGGCCTAGGTTCCTCTTGTGTCATTAGCCTCTTATAATCCGGCTCCATGGCTGAGAAGTCAGAGTCTTGGTCTTCGGAGCCCGGGTTTGATTTCCGACCGGCTCGAGGTATTACAGAATAATCATAAACTGTTAATTTCTTTGGCTCGAGGAGTGGGAGTTTTGTGTTTTCCCAAACATTCCTGCAACTCATATACCACACACCACACTAACGTCCGGTTCCATGGCTAAACTGTCAGCATGCTGGCCTTTGGACCATGAGGTCCCGGGTTCGATTCCCGGCCGGGTCGGGAATTTTAACCTTCATTGGTTAATTCCGATGGCTCGGGGGCTGGGTGTGTGTCATTTTCATCATTAGAAATCATCTTAGGTAGGGCCCCATCCTCACAGACATGCAGGGTCCCTATAGGCCGTCTACTAGAAAAAAAGACCTGAGCCAGGCCTCTCCGGAGATCATACGCCATTATTCATTATCACACTAAAACACGATGTTTCCTATGCACAGCAGATGCCGCCCCCCTCGTCAGAGTGTCTCCCTTTCAATAGCCACACGAAAAGGAGAAGCCGTTTATATTAGTGTGTGAAGGCATCCTGGGATGCTCCTGGACTTATTCAGCACTTTTCTAGATGCAGAGTACAGGAGGGAGAACCCGAGCAGTCATAGCGCGGCCTGAACCACGTACCTTCTATACTGAGCGAGTTGACTATACGGTACGAGTAGTGTAGGTGTAAGTTTGCTTTCGAGAGGTGGTGGGTTCGAATTTCACCGTCGGCACCCCTGAGGATGGTTTTCCGTTGTATCTGTTTTACACACCATGCAAATGCTGCGGTTGTACCTTAATTAAGGCTACGTTCAATTTCTTCCTAATTCTAGTCCTTTCCTGTCCCATCGTCGCCGGAAATTTAAGTGTTCATGCAAAGATAAACAACGTCCTAAACTAAAACCATAAACTAAGTCAATTTTGTCTATAACGTGACATAGCGCTCTCGGCTACGAACTTCACGGGTCACCAATAAGGGGGCAACACTAAAATTTAAAAAGAAAACGATACATTTCATTGTCGGGAAAATAATGAATCATAGCATAATCAAGTAATTAAGAACAGAAAGAGCACAGTACAGAAATAAGATTTGTTTTGAAGGCCTTTTGCCATATTTATCTTTAATAATCACTTTGCTTTTCAGTTGATTAACACGTTACAAAATACCAAATAAACCAAATTCCTTTGCCCAAATGTTACATAGGCGCAATACAAAAATACTGTAATAATAATAATAATAATAATAATAATACCGGGCGAGTTGGCCGTGCGCGTAGAGGCGCGCGGCTGTGAGCTTGCATCCGGGAGATAGTAGGTTCGAATCCCACTATCGGCAGCCCTGAAAATGGTTTTCCGTGGTTTCCCATTTTCACACCAGGCAAATGCTGGGGCTGTACCTTAATTAAGGCCACGGCCGCTTCCTTCCAACTCCTAGGCCTTTCCTATCCCATCGTCGCCATAAGACCTATCTGTGTCGGTGCGACGTAAAGCCCCTAGCAACAAATAATAATAATAATAATAATAATAATAATAATAATAATAATAATATGATAGAAGTAGAATGAGTAGAAATTAATATACAAGAATCAGTAAAATGAATATAGTTTCGGTTGAGCAAGACACCGGAAAGCAAAATAACGTAATGGAAATAACTGCTTCCAATATAATTAGCCAAGTTATTTTCTAAACTATTGAATAAAGCGGCTTAAGCTATCCGGACCTGGTTGTTGGGGACCTCGTCAGTGCCCCCAGTTAGGCCAGGACCAATGATCAGGCATCCTAAGCCAGAGTTTGATTGCAGTAGGGTAGCCAGTTTCTTTTCACTACTCCTGTACCAAACAGCACATGGCTAGCCAACGAAATTCTGACCACGCCCAATCTTGCTTAACTTCGGAGATCTCACGGGATCCAGTGTTTCAACATCGCTATGCCGTTGGCTTAATACCTTATAATAGAATTCATGTAGTTGGTCTGAGAATGGAGAAGACTATTTGACATGTAAACCTTCCCTATTCCCCCTTAAGATATAGTTACTGTGCGTATCTTAGTACATTGTCGTTGCGCCTCGAAATACCGTTATGTGACAATGTTGAGGGGAGAAATAATGACCCGCAGGACATGTATTACATACTACGGAAATTTATTTATGAAATTCATGCTATACTGAACCTCAGATGACAGAATCTTTCTGATCAGAGTTCTAAGTTGAAATATGTCCGGATCCATGACTACATGGTTAGCGTGCTGGCCTTTGGTCACAGGGATTCCGGGTTCGATTCCCGGCAGGGTCGGGAATTTTAACCATCATTGATTAATTTCGTTGGCACGGGGGCTTGGTGTAAGTGTTGTCTTCTTCATATTTTCATCCTCATCACGACGCGCAAGTTGCCTGCAGGCATCAAATCAAAAGACCTGCACTTGGCGAGTCGAACATGTCCTCGGACATTCCCGGCATTAAAAGGCATGCGCCATTTAATTTCATTTCAGTTGAATGTATATCAAATAGCGGCTTTTTAGGCGCAACTACGATATATGCCTCTTGCAGGTTGATAGGCTTCTTATTAATTATTTCTAATTAATTAATTAATTACTCCCATAAATCATTCACCTGAAATTCGGTTATTTACTCTCCGTATTCCAGCCAGTAATGTATTATTTATTTATTTATTTATTTATTTATTTATTTATTTATTTATTTATTTATTTATTTATTTATTTATTTATTTTGCTTGGCGTAGTTAAGGATCGTCCGTCTCTGTGGTGTAGTGGTTAGTGTGATTATCTGTCACCCCTGGAGGCCCAGGTTCGATTCCCGGCTCTGCCACGAAATTTGAAAAGTGGTACGAGGGCTAGAACAGGGTCCACGCAGCCTCGGGAGGTCAGCTGAGTAGAGGTGGGTTCGATTCCTACCTTACCCATCCTCGAAGTGGTTTTCCATGCTTTCCGACTTCTCCTCCAGGCAAATGCCGGGATGGTACTTAGCTTAAGGCCACGGCTGCTTCCTTCCCTCTTTCTTGTCTATCCCTTACATTCTTCCCTACCCCCCTCCCCCACACACATAGGGCCCCTGTTCAGCATAGCAGGTTAGGCAGCCTGGGCGAGGTACTGGTCATCCTCCACAGTTGTATACCCGAAGCAATGTCTCACGCTCCAGCACACTGCCCTTGGGGCGGTAGAGATGAGATCCCTCGCTGAATCCGAGGGAAAAACGAACCCTGGAGGGTAAACAGATTAAGAAGGAAACAAGAAGAAAGAAGGTAGTTAAGGCTCTGAAGCCTTCTCTTGCACTAAACGAAAGTTAACAAATACATGAAGCTAAAACAACTTACAGTTACTGAGAAACATTAAAAACTAACCTATTGGTAATTATTTTACGAATTTGATAATACTAACAATTATTACAAACTAACCATAACACTAAACGTAATAATAATTTTAACAGCAATAATAGTTAAGGAAAGTAAATATTTCCTATACTGTTTTTTGAATGATGAGCCCGATGTCAGGCTCCGTTGGTAAATTTGAAGGCATTACAATATTTCTTCACCTTATATCACTTATTTCTGGGGCTCGCTGGAACCACACTGGCTCATTTTCCTTTACAGGGGATTAAGGACGGTTGCCCTTCCTGACACCACTGATTTTTCAGGTGCAAATTACACCCTAGGATCAACCGATTTTCGAACCTGTCGTCCGTTTGGAAAACCAGCAGATAAGCCACTGCGCTAATCATTCCCGCCTAGAAAGGAATTATTATTATTATTATTATTATTATTATTATTATTATTATTATTATTATTATTATTATTATTTTCTTTGCAACGACAGAAGTTACAGTTTATTGTAATCACGCCCAAAGTAATTAAAACTTGTGGGCCGACTGCAGAGCACAATTTATTGTTTTAAAAAGTAGAAAAATTTTCATCTTGATTTCAGAACTTTACTTCACAGTAGCTGAATCTCGAAATCTTACAATTTGCTTTTATGTTCCAGCGATACAGATAGGTCTTATGGTGATGACGATAGGCTAGGAGTGGGAAGGAAGCGACAGTGGCCTTACTGAAGGCACAATCCCAGCATTAAAAATCTCGAAGTATTTCAGCTTTAAATCTTCAAATGAATACCTACATCTTATTGCCATTTACGGAAGGGAAACGCACTGCAAAATAGATTTTATATCCCTTAGAACAGTGAAAAATTATTGGTTTTACGTTCATCCGAAACATTGTTAACTACTGAGTTGGTTTCAAGTTGAAACGAGTCGCTTGCAACGACACGGTACAGTTGATGCCTAGAAATCCGTCAATGCATGACCATTCGGACTGCAGGGAGGAAATGCTGGCCTCTGGGTGAGTGGTTTACATTGTGTGTACAATGCGATAACTCTACTTTGTGTACCAGTGAATGCAGGCAAGATATAGAACTCTCGGTGGCCTTTAAACAGACATAGGCACTATACTTTCAAGAACATATGAAATGGCAATCCGTGTATTATGTTTTACACATAAGAGAACAAGAACAAACTTAGAGTGTACATAAATCGTGCCAAATTGTTCCTCAGAAAGCAACTCTTGCAGACCAAAATAAACATCTGAATGCAAGAATCAATAATGGAGATTCGCTTACCTCATAAAAATGAATATGTAATACTATACCAGCAAGATTATTGAATACAACATTCGTGCCTGCAATTCTTCTTCTTATTGTTATTCTTTCTGGTATTTTTCGCAAAATCTTAGCGTCGGCATTCCGTGTGAATTTTACCCAGTTTGCAGCTGGATAGCCTTCCTGCGTGGAGGAATGTATTAATCAATCAATCAATCAATGATTTGCATTTAGAGCTGTCGTCCAGGTGGCAGATTCCCTATAAATTGTTTACCTCATATTTACACTTATTTACAATTGTTTACTTAGTTGTTTCTTAAATATTTACAACGAACTTGATCATTTATTCCAATCACTTGCTCTTCATCCTATAAATAAATGTTTGCCCCAATCTGTCCTCCTGAATTCCAGATTCATCTTCATATTATGATCTTTCCTACTTGTAAAAGCTCTACTCAAGCTTATTATTCTACTTATGTCATTCCACGCCAACTCACCACTGACAGCTCAAAACATACCACATAGTCGAGCATCTCGTCTCCTTACTCCCAAGTCTTCCCAGTCCAAAGTTTGCAACATTTTAGTAACACTACTACTTTGTCGGAAATCACCCAGAACAAATCGAGCTGCTTTCCTTTGAATTTTTTCCAATCCTCGTATCAAGTAGTCATGGTGAGGGTCCCATACACTGGAGCCAACTCTAACTGCGGTCGTACCAGAGACATATACGCCCTCTCCTTTGCATCCTTACTACAATCCCTAAATACTCTCATAACCCTGTGGAGAGATCTTTAACCTTTCTTAACTGCCTCGTTAATATGATTACCCCAACGAAGACCATTACTTATATTAACATGTAGGTACTTATATTGTTCCCCATGAGGTACTATCACCCCATTAACACAATAATTAAAACTGAGAAGTGAAACTCTTGGTGGAACTTACAACTTGACTTTTCATCCCATTTACATTCATACCGCACCATTATCTGCTCTCCATCTCAGTACATTGTTCAAGTCCCTCACAATCCTGCAACTCATTTACTACTCTATACAGTAAAACATCATCTGCAAACATCCTTATCTGTGATTCCAGGTCCTGTTGCGTGTTTCTGTAGTGGTTGGTTGTGTGTAAATGAAGAAACGTATATTGAGACAAAGATAAACACTCAGTCCCCAGTTTTGACGAGTTGACCATACGCAGTTGATAATCCCCGACAGGCCGAGAATCGTACCTCGGGTCCTCTGATCCGAAGGCCACTACGCTGACCATTCCGGCAACCGTGCTTCAAATGATGAAAAAGAAAGAAAAAAAAGGCGGATAGACCCATCATTACGAGTGGTGATTTGTAGCGTTTTGAAATAGCACGTTGATTCGTACATTGAGCAATTGTAGCGTTTCATAGCTTTTTCAAGAAAAACATAGAATTTGAATGAATTTTTGATAAAACATCTAGTTAACGTCTTGATAATAATAATAATAATAATAATAATAATAATAATAATAATAATAATAATAATCTGAAATTATATTCATATTTGTAAAGAGCTGATTAGTAAAATAAAGATACACCGGGCGAGTAGGCCGAGCGATGAGGGGCGCGCAGCTGTGAGCTTGCATCTTGAATACAGTGGGTTCGTACCCCCACTGTCGGCAGCACTCAAGATGATTTTCCGTGGTTTCCCATTTTATACCAGGTAAATGCTGGGGCTGTACCTTAATTAAGGCCACGGCCTCTTCCTTCCCACTCCTAGGCCTTTCATATCCGATCGTCACCATAAGACCTATCTGTGCCGGTGGAACGAAAAGCAAACTAAAAAAAAAAAAAATACGTTAAGTATAAATAATATTGTACATTTATTTTAAACTGATACAGGCTAAGGCATAGCAGAGAGAAAAATATGTCGGTACAAAATCAGAGTGATAACAAGAAAATGTACAAAATTAACTTAAGGCATTTTTTTACAAGTTGCTTTACATCGCACCGACACGGTTAGGTCTTATGGCGACAGCGCCAGTGGCCTTAGTTAAGGTACAGCCCCAGCATTTTCCTGGTGTGAAAATGGGAAACCACGGAAAACCATTTTCAGGGCTGCCGACAGTGGGGTTCGAACACACTATCTCCCGAATGCTGGATACTGGCCCTACTTAAGTGATTGCAGCCATCGAGCTCGATAAGACATGTTTATGAATCAGCGACAGTACTGTCGAAGGAAGTAACAGAACATACCTGAACATTTTGCTCTTTCTGGCTCATTAGCTGAATTGTCAGCGTACTTGCCTTCGGTTCTGAGGGCTCCGGGTTCGATTCTCGGCCGGGCCGGAGATTTCAGCTGTGTATGGTTAATTCCTACAACTTGGGGGCTGGGTGTATTTGTTAGTCTCAACACATTCCTCTTCACACTCACACAACACATCACACTATTAACCACCGAAGGAACACGCAATGGTGATTGTATCCCTCCTCATGGGATTGGCGTCAGGAAGGTTAACCGGCCGTAAAACCGGGCCAGTCACACAGTTCGCACCCGCGACCCCACCAGTGTGGAAAAGCGGTAGACCAAGGTACCTGGATATTTTGCTCTGTAATTCGTGTTCTATTACTCATAACTTAATTGCATTTACCGAAATATCTTTCAGCATCTACAATATTGGTAGTACCCCAAACTCGTTGCAAAACAGCTTAGGCAAACTCTTGGGTATTTGAGCTAAGTAGCGAACAGAATTCGCTGGCAGTTCAACGCGGCACAAACTCTTCCGAATTTCAAGAAAAGAATAGAAAATATGAATACAGTTTTATTTGAAAAAAGTCGTCGGTTTCATTTATATCGCATGTTAGTATGAATTTCGCATTTTGAATAATAATAATAATAATAATAATAATAATAATTTCGCTGTCCACCTCTATGGTGTGATTAGCTGCTACGCCCGGAGCCCCGACTCTGCCACGAAATTTGAAAAGTGGTATGAGGGCTGGAACGAGGTCCACTCACTCTCGGGAGATCAACTGAGTAGAGGGGGGTTCGATTCCCTCCTCAGCCATCCTCGAAGTAGATTTCCGTGGTTTCCCACATCTCCTCCAGGCAAATGCAGGGATGGTACCTAACTTAAGGCCACGACCGCTTCTTTCCTATTCCTTGTCTATCCCTTCCAATCTTCCCATCCCACTACAAGGCCCTTGTTCAGCATAGCAGGTGAAGACGCCTGGGCGATGTACTGGTCATTTTCCCCAGTTGTATCCCCCGACCCAAAGTCTCACGCTCTAGGACACTACCCTTGGGAAGATAGAGGTGGGATTCCTCGCTGAGTCCGAGGGAAAAACCAACCCTAGAGGGTAAACGATTAAGAAGTGGAAGAAGAAGAAGATGAAAAATAATTTCGGTATGGAGGCAGACATTTTGAGTAAACTTCACATTTTATTGGACTTCCAGAAGATATTAAAAAGTCACGTCGTGAGAAGTGAAAATGCAAACCTTTGTAAGTATTTCCTGTTATATCACCATCCCTATTCAATATAGGCCTATGTCGATCCTTCCGAGCGATTTAGCCACGCGGCTCGGATCATGTAGCTCTGAGCTTTTATTCGGAAGATGGTGGGTTCGAATCCCACCTTCGGCATCCCTCAAGATGGTTTTCCGTGGTTTCCCATTTTCACATCAGGAATATGCCAGAGCCGCTACGTTCCCGATCCCCGACCTCTCATCCTTGTGTCACCGAAAATGTGTTATGTATTAGTAGGCCTACGACGTTGAACCACTACCAAAAACCGGTAGGTAATGTTGATCCAATTGATAAGCACTGGACTTACTCGAAATGTACTTCCAAACTGCGTACTTCACGTAAGGACTTAAGATATACTGATCAACAGCTCCGTGCGTTTAGCATGTTAGTTTAGTTACTTCAGGAACAGCTCATTTCATTTTACGAAACTATATAATATATCTCTGAGTAACTATAGGGTAAACCTACAGATGTAGTCTCTGTATTTGAATTAATTAGAATTAGAATGGGAAACAAAGCGAACATGGTTGTTTGACTGTTTCTCGATGAAATCGAATAAGGTTTAGCTTAAGGAAATTATGATGCATTTCAGCCAAATTCCCGTTACGTAAAATGTGTCTCTTTACTAAGTATTACCCATATATTCAGCGGTTCTAATTGGAAATTCTGAAATTAGAGAAAATAGCTCCACAAATACATTGAATGCTACAACCAGAACAGGCTTCTCCCATCCGGTTGTGGAGCCGTAAACGCACAGTGAACTTCATATTGGGTGGAACGGCTCCTTCACACAGTTTGAGCAGCCCTGTACCATGTATTCTCCTGCACTTGTTCACAGTACTGCCATTGTGGCAAACCCTTCTCTTAAACTTTCATCAGAACGTACGACTTGATTCGATTCGTTCAATAGTTGCTATGCATTACCCTCTGAGTGTGCTTCACGGCAAGGAGACAGACGTGTTCTGGAAATCTCTCACAGGTTGTTCTTTATTTCCGGACACCCGCATGTATGTATTCATGTTCTGTATAGAGGTCATGCCACCTGAGTGGGTCGCACTTCAGTGTTTCGGAGTTACATCGCCAACATGATCCTCTGGGGTCCTGCCTTGGCAGCTATCGGCATGATAGCTTCGGGACCTTCAGGTGAGTCTGCAGACCTCCTTCCGGTATGACCACTACCAGAGATATCCTTGGATGAGATCTCAGGCAAATCCTTAGCTCTAGAAAATTCCGCATGTAAAATTAAGGAAAGTAAGTCAGTTAACAGGTGTATTTTAGATACGGGTGGACGAAATCGCATACAGCAACTGCATTCCAGTGTCTGTTCTTCACATCATCCCACAAATTGCATCTATCCATTAAGGTACGTTGAGCGGCTCTGCTTCACGTCATGGGCGTTCGGTAGAGTGGAATGACGGAAAGTGACGAACATCCATGTAGTGATCCGGGTTCGTTATTTCGTTGTGGAGAGTCGCAAAAAAACAACACAATATTAACACCCACGTGAGTGCACGGACGGATGACTTCAATAAATCAAGCACCTAAAATGAAGAAAAAAAAAAAAAAGGAAAAGCAACAACAACAACAACAGTCTCGTGATAGATTTCTATTCTTATCTACACCTCTATAACTCTTTTAGTTTACTTCCTCAAATTGACATAATCACTTGGCAATTTTGATCGAAACAAGTCGTACGTTCTGATGAAAGTTTAAGAGAATTGCTACATACGTATTATTATTATTATTATTATTATTATTATTATTATTATTATTATTATTATTATTATTATTATTTGAAAATATTTTTTTGAAAAGTGCGCATTTTTTGCATTTTTGGTAATCAAGGATTTTAGGAAATTTTGCGGTTAGTGAAAAAATAATTAAAATAGATTTAGTTGATAAAGATTAGTAACAATTTTGAAATTATCTGAAATTAAAATTTTTTTGAATAAAGGCCATATTTAAGATTGTTTTTGGAATAGTTAATAGTTATTAATATTATTATTAATAATAATAATAATAATAATAATAATAATAATAATAATAATAATAATTTCATCGCAGCCCTTGTAAGACAGACCCTCCGAAGAGGGTGGACGGTATCTGCCATGTGTAAGAAACTGCATGTTATTGTTGTGGAGGATAGTGTTGTGTGTGGTGATACATATCAATATCGACATATTGAGGCAACCAGAAGGTAGGAGTTGCCAGTTCATCAGCACACTTATGTTCTAACGAATACTGTATAGAAATACAAACTGTACCTGCATTATTTCTCTAATAGAATTTGCATTGCTTTTTGTTTGAAAAGTGCTAATTAACCACCTGAAGATAATATACTGCTGATGGGATATGTGAAATGGACCTATCACGCAATCACACATTCATATAGCCTACAAGGTTTCCCACTTATCCGCAAGTCATAATAATACTTTATTAACGGTAATACCATTTTACATAACAGTAGAGAAGAATAAACAAAACAAAACACACTAAAAAGAAAGTTCAGTGGAGTATAAGTAGAAAAATATGTACAGTTATATACACAGGTTATATTACAAGTAATCACAGGAAAGTAATAGACAGTTCTGGAGATTATGTAAGTGATTTCTCAATTTTGACAATGAGTAGTTAAATACATCAATATCCACTTTGTTTAGAGATCTTGACATTCGTTCAATTGGCCCATTGAATGCGTAGTTAGTTCTATGCCAATTTGTAGACAATGTATTCTTGAACCTTGTGTGTCTGTCTCGTACATGTACGTTAATTTTTGCAAGGAGTTGTGGACAATTCACCAAGGAAAGAAGCAATTTAAAAATGAAGAGTGTATCCAATAATTCAGGGTGTTGTGACAGGCTATGCAGATTTAAGGACTGTTGTAAGGATGTATAATCAACATCATCATATGAGAATCCTGCTCTATATGAATATAAACGAAGAAATTTATGTTGTACTGAATCTAATCTATGGATAGAGGTCTTATGAGAAGGGTTCCAAACAGGTGTACAGTATTCTAGTATAGGGCATACCGTAGACACATACAGCAATCGATAGGTAACTAAGTTTGAAAATTCTCCAGAATATCTAGTAATGCAATCCAATCTTTGAAATGCTTTCTTACAAATATTTTCAATATGTTCATTAAACGAAAGGTTATAACTGAATAAAACACCAAGGTCATTAACTTGTGAAACAGGAGTTAGAATGCTGTTATTACTAAATTTGTACTGAAATTATATTTTCTTATTTTTAAAAAATGATATTATTTTACATTTCTCATGATTAAGTTTCAACCCATTTTGAATACAGTACTTTTCCAGATGATGTGTTCTTCTTGAAGTTTTAAACAATCAAGTGGACAATTAATTTGCATAAACCTTTTTGCATCATCAGCAAACAAAAGCAATTCAGAATTCTTAAGTATATTTTTAATGTCATTTATGTAGAGAGTAAAAAGTAAGGGTGCAAGGTGTGACCCTTGAGGAACTCCACTGGTAACAATAATAGGCACAGAAAAATGATTCCTTATTTTAATAATCTGCAGGCGATTTTTAAGGTACGATTCAAACCATGAGAGGAGATCTTTTACAGCAAGATATCGTGGTCGACAGTGTCAAAAGCTTTTGAGAAGTCTGTATAAATGCAGTCCACTTGGGAGTGGTTCTCTACTGCATCCAAGAGGAACTGATAGAATAAAAGAAGATTGCTACAGGTTGACCGTCCTGAAAAGAATCCATGTTGCTCTTCAATGATGATGTTTCTAAAGGGAGGTGTGATTTTGTCAAGAATTATTGAGTTAAAAATTTTGGAAATATGAGAAGAGATTATAACTGGTCTATATTGTTTTATGTTGGCTTTATCACCATTTTTGAAAACTGGACTAACAAATCCTTTCTTCCATTCCACTGGAAAAGCGCCTTGGTTTAATGAAAAGTTGAACAGATAAAAGAGTGCTTCACATAAAATAAATGAGCAGTACTTGAGCAGGTAAGTTGAAACACCATCAGGTCCTACAGTTTTCTTTAATTCCAGAGATATCAGTTTGTTGTAAATTTCTGCCTTACTAATGTTTATAACTGATAAATTTACAGAGTAAGGATAATCATATGACATATTCTGATAAGAAGAATAAACAGATGAAAAGTGGTTAGCAAAAAAGTTTGACAATATTTTCTCCAGTATCTGCTGTAACTTCATTAAGATGCATTGTTGAAGGAATGTTATCACATGACCTTTTAGAACTTAGATATTGGCAGAATTTCTGTGGATTGGAAGTAATACTTCGTTCACAGTTGGAGACATACATTGTATAGCAAGATTTAGATTCAGACTTGCATTCATTTCTTAATTTTGAGAAATGCTGATAATCACTATTGAGACCTGATATTTTGTATCGCTTGTGTGCTTTCTTCTTTTCAATAATCAGGGACTTAAATTTATGATTAAACCACTTTGAGAATTTGGGAGTCTTAAAATTCCGTATAGGGATGTAAAGTTCCATGCCATAATATAGTACTGAATAGAAGATTTCTACTGCTTTATCAATTGATACATTTTGAAACATCTCCTTCCAGCTGAACTGTGACAGATAATAATTTAGTCCATTATAGTTACCATTTAAAAAGTCAAAATAAAAACTATTGTAGTTACCATTTAAAAAGTCAAAATAAAAACTATCAGCAGGCAAGGAATTGTATAGCTCATTTATAGGTAAAGAAATCTCTAATGCTGGGTGGTGTCTATCGAGGGGGACAATGCTTTCATTACTAGATTTTACTTCAATGGAACTGGAGTTACTGAAAACCAGCAACTGGTGATAGTGCCTGTACTGGCGAGTGTATTTTAATGAATTAAGGCTGGGATTGGGAAGGAAGAATGCTCGATTGAATGGGGATCTGTAATAATGAAGCAAGGTCGATGATTCATAACTCAAGGTAGCGATCTTAAGTGAAGTTTTCCCTTTCTGTACTTTCCTCTGTCCTAGCCTTTCAAGATATGATCAGATACATAGCTGAGGAAGAAAATATTTAGTAGCAGTAGAATATATTGCTGAAGGGAACACCTAACGCATTCTGTACCCCTTCTTCTGTCTATGAGAAGAGAAGAAATAGTAGGTCACCAGTTGCAGTGCACCAGTTTTAATTAATAATACGGTAACTAGCATTTTGGATATGATAGCAATACCGATTTACCAACATTTTACACACTTGTTCCATCTTATGAGTGATGTTAATAACTGATCTTACAAAAATTCTTCAAATAGTTTGAATTTTCTGTACAAAATTAATGAAATGTGGTCTAATGTGAGTAAAATCCCACATAGAAACTGTATTTCCTATCTTTCATTAATAGAGCAGACCTTCTACCTCCACTCCTCTGACTCATGCATCACTCTTTCTTACTGTCTAGGATGAAGTAGATATGCTTCTTTCACTCAGGCTTACATACAGCAAAGACCACAGGAGAGAAAAAATGATGAGTCCATATTTGTTCATTTTAAGAGTAAGATGACATCAAGTGGATGAATATTATTATTTGTAGGTGTGTAACTAGACAGGAGGAGAAAATTGACAAGTCTGAAGAGAAAAAACTTGAAAGAGGACTGTAAATGGAAATAACTTGATGAGTCCAAAAGAAACAAATTGATAAGTTGATAAGGATGGTTTTATTTAGTGTACGACTTTTAGAGTCAGGAGTGTCCAACTTTTCAACTTTATCACTTTTTAATTTTTCTTTTTTAAGATGGAAATTGTTACATTGCTACAGTTGTCCTGAAGTTAACAGACACACTTATTGATATATTCCAGTCAGGAAGTTCAAAAGAGAAATATATTTCCACTTTGGGAGAGGCACTTGGCCCAGGGGTTGACACACTTTTACTTGCCTTTGCCAGATTGATTAGTGTTATTATTAACTAGTCCACCACAATTTTCCAAAAACTGAAGGCATTATTGTGGCAAAATTATTGTATTGTATATACTCGAGAGGATTACAATAATCAATTTAACCGTAAAATACTTCCAGTACCTACTTTTGAACTTTTAAAATGGCGTACCGGTATGTTGTGTGTTCAGGCAAGTCAGTTTCCTCTCCTGAAATAATTAGAAATGTGAAGGAAGTGATACACAAGAAGTTGCCAAAATCTTCAGTAACTATTTTCAAGAAGCAGCTTTGAGTTTGACAGACAATTTAAAACACCAGTGATAAGAACAAATGTGAATACAGTTCATAGGAATGTATCATCCATGTTTCTTACTCCTGCAACTGAGCAAGAAATAGAGAAAATAATAAAAGAAATGGGCAATAAGAAATCTTCCTCCCATCTGTATTCTCTTAAATACTAAAAAGAATTACTTACAGTAGGCTACTATCTTTCTTAGAGAAACAATAATTAGCAGATTGCCAAAATGGATTTTGCAAAACAAAAAACAACTACCTCAGCCTTCATTAACTTTACTGAACGGATATATGAGACTCTATTTGGGAAGGGTGCATGCTTAGGCATTTACTTATATTTAATAAAAGCTGTCAATATTGTTGACCACAGCTTGCTTTTGGGAAAGTTATACATGTATGGATTTCGGGGAATGGCCCATAAGTGGTTCAAGTCCTTTTGAAGGGGTAGAAAACATAGGGCCTACTGTTGAAATATCATGTACTGATAAGAGCAAAAATGAAATTAAGGATGTTTATTCCTGCATCAGAAATATAGCTCATGGTATTCCAGAAGGGTCAGTTTTAGGACCTTTAATCACTGATATGGTCCAAATTGTAGACAATTTTCAAGGAGTGCAATTAACTTTGCAGATTATATTTCTATTTTTTTAGCTGTCAAAAGTGCTGACAGGTCAGGATTAAAGGCAAGCAATGTAGTGAGTAACATCCTCAGCTGGTTTGAAGAAAACAAATTAACTGTAATTAAGCAAAAAAGATCTTCTGTGTTTGGATTTCACCAAAAGATTAATCAATTATAGAATTTGTCCAATATAATTTGGAGAGACTTTATTTGAATACTCAATGTCAACAAAGTTTCTAGGCTTGTGGATAGATGAATCATTAACTGAGTTTATAGGGAAAAGGCTTAGTAGAATTTGCTTGATGATAATGTCCTTGAAAAATAGTTTTAATCTTGAGGCTTGTCGAATCATTATTTTGCATATATTCATCCTCTGCTAGGATATGACATTATATATTTGGGGTGTTCATGAAGTAAGTTGCTATTTAGAGAACTGCCTGGTCTTAGCAGAAGGACAAGTTGCAAGAAATATTTTGAACTCTTTCCAAACACTCTTATATATGAAAGAAAATCTAATCAATTTCAGCATAAACTCAGATATATGTAGGCATGATACTACACAATCAATCAATCAATCAATCAATCAATCAATCAATCAATCAATCAATCAATCAATCAATGCTGATCTGCATGCAGGGCCATTGCCCAGGTGGCAGATTTCTTCTCTGTTTTTTACCTAGTCCTTTCTTAAATAATTGAAAAGAATTTGGAAAATTATCAAACATCTCCCTTGGTAAATTATTCTAATCCCTAATTCCTCTTCCTATAAACAAGTTATTGTCCCAATTTGGCCTCAACTTTATCTTCATATTGTGATCTTTCCTACTGTTGAAAACACCACTCAAACTTATACGTCTACTAATGTCATTCCACGCCATCTCTTCACTGACAGCTCAGAACATACCACTTAGTTGAGCAGCTCATCTCCTTTCTCCTAAGTCTTCCCAGCCCAAACTTTCCAACATTTTCATACCGCTACTCTCTAGTCAGAAATCACCCAGAATAAATTGAGCTGCTTTTCTTTGGATTTTTCCTGTTCTCAAATCAAGTAATCCTCTAGTTCTCTGAGTTCTATCATATAGAAATATAGCCACCCATTCAGTTACTCTCTTGTCTAGTCCAATTGCACTCAATTTTGCCAGTAGTCTCCCATGATCTACCCTGTCGAATGCCTTGGATAGGTCAATCGTGACACAGTTCGTTTGACCTCCCGAATGTAGGATATCTTGCTAGAATCCTACAAGTTGAGCTTCAGTGGAATAACATTTTCTAAATCCCAACTGTCTTCTGTTGCACCGGTTATTAATTTTACAAACATGTCTAATGTAATCAGAAATAATGCTTTCCCAAACCTTACATGTAACGCATGTCAAACTGACTGGCCTGTAATTTTCAGCTTTATGTTTGTCACTCTTTCCTTTATACACAGGGAATACTATAGCAAATCTCCATTAATTTGGTATAGTTCCTTCATGCAAACAGTAATCAAATAAGTACTTTAGATATGGTATTGTATCCAACCCATTGGCTTTAGTGTATCCCTCAAAATCTTATCAACTCCAGTTGCTCTTCTAGTTTTCAACTTTTGTATCTTATTGTAAATATCTTTGTTATCACAGGTAAATTTAAGTACATTGTTAGTATTAGTCATCTCTTCTCTCCGGACATTTTCCTTGTAACCAACAATCTTTACATACTGCTGACTGAATACTTCTGCCTTCTGTAGATCCTCACATACACACTCCTCTTGTTCATTAATCATTCCTGGAATGTCCTTTTTTGGAACCTGTTTCTGCTTTAAAGTACCTATACATACCCTTTCATTTTTCACTAAAATTTGTATGACTGCCAGTTATGCTTGTCATCATGTTATCCTTAGCTCACTTCTTTGCTAAGTTCAATTTCCTACTAAGTTCCTTCAATTTCTCCTTCCCAGCCATTCATAACTGTATTTCTTTCCAACCTGCACCTCCTTTTCAGTCTCTTTACATCTCCTTTTTAATATAGCAGGTTTTTACCATTTCTTACCATCTTCAAAGGGAAATACCTTTCTTCACATTCTTCAACAATTACTTTAAACCCATCCCACAGTCTGTTCACATTCTTATTTACCATTTTCCACTGATCATAATTACTTTTTTTTTTTTACTCCCTCATGCCTCTTTTATCAGCCATATGGTACTGCCTAATAGTCATACTTTTATGGTCTTCTTTTCCATCACATTTATTTTTCATTATTATAAAAACAGCTTCATGATCACCAATGCCATCTGTTACTTCAGTTTCGCTATAGAGATCATCTGGTTTTATCAGCACCATATCCAGAATATTCTTCACTCTAGTTGGTTCCATCGCTTTCTGATTCAGTTGTCCTTTCCATATTAACCTATTTGCTATTTGTTGCTCATGCTTCCTGTCGTTTGCATTATCTTCCCGATTGACATTTGGTAAATTGAGATCACCTACTGCAATTATGTTCCTTTCCGTATGGTTTCCCCACATAGCTGATTATCTTATCAAATAATTCTGAATCAGTGTCTGTGTTACCCTTTTTAGGTCTATATACTACTAAAACATCAAGTTGCCAATTATCTTTAGAGATGAGCCTTACACCCAGAATTTCATATTTGTCATCTTTTAATTTTTCGTAGCTTACAAATTCTTCTTTCACCAGAACGAATGCTCCCCTCCTAACATTCCTATCCTGTCTCTACAATAAACACTCCAGTTCCATGAGAAAATTACTGCATCCATTATATCATTTCTCAGCCATGATTCAATGCCTATTACAATATTTGGTAAGTATATATATCTAAAAAATTACTAAATTCTATTCCCTCCTTTCAATACTTCTACAGTTCAACACTAATATTTTTATATCATCCCTACTTGATCACTGTACCCTTATCACCGCTCCCTAGTCCACAGTGTTTCCCTGAATGTACCTCCCCCATAAGCCATCTAAACAAACTTATACATACCACTTCAGTTCAAGTAAGGGCCATCTGAGCATTGATGCCTATCTCCTACCCACCAGTTAGGATCTGCAAATCTCACTCCCAATTTCTCACATACCCATTTCATAGTCTCATTTAAATCCCCAATTACCCTCCATTCAGAATCCCTCCTATACAGTATCCCGCTGATAACAATCTCTGCTTCCTTAAACTGCTTCCGTGGAGCTGTAACCAGAACCCACATATGCCCAACTATGTTAGTACCTATTCCTGCTTGCCTATGTTATTGATACCAACATAGAAGACTACCACCTTCTCCTTGCCCTCGTCCCTCCCTTCTATTTTCCACAATATGTGCCTTAATCTGATTCCTAGAAAACAGCCCACTCCGGTTTCCTCTCCTCCACACACTTTTCCCACATGCCTAACAATTGAGTCACCCATGACCAGAGCCTCAATCCCACCCTCCTCATTTGATGCCCTCTTCTCGTGGTCTTCCTTAACTTCCCCAATGCCTGAAGAACCCACTCCCTCCTATCTTTTCTCCCTCTCACTACCCTGTTTCACCTCCCTCTTCATAACCTCTACTCTAAAAACAGACACAGTCTGTACATAAAACCACACAGAACTAAGCTGTATGAATTAAGATGGAGTTATGCAGGAGTGCTTTTGTTTAATAAGTTGCCAGACCACATCTATATATATAAATTAAGAGTTTTGTCTGTACATTGCTCAGAATTTGAAAAGAATGGTATTTCTGTATCGGTCATGTCCACAGTAACAAGGAAATGCACTTTTTACTTTTCCGTAATTTCTGTCTGTCTGTCCGTCTGTCTGTATGTATGTACACGCATCACTAGAAAACGGCCAAAGAGAATGTAATGAAAATCGGTATGCAAAATCGGGAAATAAGTCGCTACAATCTAAGCCATAAATAATTTTATTCACGCTCAGTGCAATGGTAGTTTAGGGGAAGGCCTAAAATTTAATTCTCAAATATTTGTGTTATTAGTGGTCCTATCGACAAATACTACATTACTAAAGTTATATAGTATTAAATTTCCGATCATTTATGTCTTATACATTTTTACCGTACCGGCTATGATAACAGAGATATTCATGAATGTGGATTTTTGTTGCTAAGTCCATATCAGCGCCAAGTCACGAGAAAATGGGTAAAGAGAATTTAATGAAAATCGTTATGTGAAGTCGGGGAATAAGGAACTACAGTCTACACTATAAGTAATTTCGTAAAATGCCCTAATATCACAGAGTTGAAAGAAAACTAAGTGTGTAGGCCTACAATACAGAAAGCTCATAACACTGAACAACAATAACATTACATTGACCATTGTTTGTTGTGATGTGCTTTGCGTCTTTTGTTGCCAGTCATGTCTGATAAACGGGATTACCGCTGTATACCGAGTATATTTTTAATTTGCTTTACGTCACACCGACACAGATAGGTATTATGGCGACGATGGGATAGAAAAAGGCTAGGAGTGGAAAGGATGTGGCCCTGGCGTCAATTACGGTACAGCCCCAGCATTTGCCTGGTGTGAAAATGGAAGACCACGGAAAACTATCTTCAGGGCTGTCGACAGTGGTTTTCGAACCCACTACCTCCCGGATGCAAACTCACAGCTGCACGCCCCTAACCGCACGGCTAACTCGCCCGGTCGTACCGAGTATAACAGCCTGCCTGAATATTGGCGGGAAGTAGCTGGGGAGTTAGATAACTTTCTTCTTAAGCATGCCAATTCTCTGGTTCATAAATTTTCTGATACTACTGGTACGTAAGAAACTGGTTCATCACAGCAGTCAATCCCTGAGGCACTGATTGGAATGCGCAGTGTGTATGTTTAACGGAACAGTGGCAGATGAGTGTTCATGGCTGTCTGCGGCCTGGTAATTCCAGCACTGGAACTTTGGACTGTTAGATCGGCATCGTAGTACTGTTCATTAAAAGTGAGAACGTGCGGTTTTTCATTTGATGGAGTATTTTCTATGATAACATTGCTTTTAAACCCTACATTCCTACTGATGTTTTTGTAATGGCCTAAGTTAACTATAGTTAGGAAAACCACAAAGACAGTCTTTCTGAGAATGTCGTAGCGGAGGACGGGTACATCACCTAGTATTTCTATAAATTACTGCTATGTTATATGAATCTCACGAAGAATAGCTAATATTGAACAAATTATGCTCATTTTAGACTTAGGATGTAGATCTTTTACTTTTAGTCTGTATTAAGTTATCTAGTTAAGTGTATAAAATCACATACAGAAATTAAGACAGAATTATTCAAATTTGTTTCAACCATTGTTTTTGTTCTACTGAAGAATACTTAGCTCTCAAAAATTGACTTATCGTCATTGCCGGGACAAAACCTCCATATGATAATATTCTTCGAGATATACTGACCCGCAGTGCATACATTATGAAGAGCAAGAATGCCTTGACAATATTCACACAATATTGTACCTTAGATGACAGAACCTTACCGGCCAAAGTTCTAAGCTAAAATATTTCACATAGGAGGTTTTGTCCTGGCAGCGACGATATACTGTATATCAGTGATTTGTTCATTTGGGCTTCTTTACTAGATTGTATATTTCTTTGTTCTTTGTAACAGTAAGTATATTTTGTGTGTCCCATATCACTGTATGATCAGTTGGATACAATACAAAACTGCTCTCTTTAAAATAACAAAGGGGTATGCAACTTACCTGTTTTTTCTTTTTTTCTGTGGTCATCAAATATCTTAGCTGATATCAGTGCAGAGAATCCATCGAATACATATCCTCAGTAGTACATTTTATTCAAGCTACATTTATTCCAAAATTACTAGACATACACACACATTGATTTATTGATAAGTCCAACTCGTTGGCTGAATGGTCAGCGTACTGGCCTTCGGTTCAGAGGGTCCTGGGTTTGATTCCCGGCCGGGTCGGGGATTTTAACCTTCATTGATTAATTCCAATGGCCTGGGGGCTGGGTGTTTGTGCTGTCCCCAACATCCCTGCAACTCACACACCACACATAGCACTGTCCTCCACCACAATAACACGCAGTTACCTACGCATGGCAGATGCCACCCACCCTCATCGCAGGGTCTGCCTTACAAGGGCTGCACTCAGTTAGAAATAGCCACACGAAATTATTATATATATTTATTGATAAGTTGGTAAGAATGATTAGATACCCTTAGATAGATCACATTTCAACTTTACCACGTTTCATGGACATTGCTACACTTGTTCTGAAATTAATTACCTTTATTTCAGCACAAAACACATGTAATCAAGGCATTGGACGTGTGGTCTATGAACGGCTTCCCGATCAACAGCTCCAGGGTTTCGATGATGAAGTGGTGAGTATTAAGAACGTTATCACATCCAGAGAGCAGCAATGGTCAATGTGATAGCATGTAATATTTTACATGCAGTGAATTTTTGAGAATTTCTAGAAACTATAGCAAGCAGTAACTAAAAGTCTGACTGTTGCAGGTTAGAGACAATTCCCCTCCATTGCGGGCATTAGAAAAATGTCAAGATCTTTGCCTCCGAGACAGGACAGCAACAAACAATCTTGTGAGAACATGTACATCATTTGATTTCCAAGCTGGTAGTCGGATAGCTTCCTTCAGCGGTGCTCCGGAATATGAAGAATCAACGTGTTACCTGACCAGAGAACAAGCTCATCCTGAGGGTATTGGTAACTTAGTTTTGGTTCCGAATAGCGTCCACTTCACAGAAGTTTGCCTCTCCTGTAAGTTCCACATAACATATGTTGTAGTTAGCAATGTAGACTATTTAATCCCCAGAATATATTGCTTACATTGTACATCGTCTTCCAGCAAGCCGAGTGGAAAGAGAGTGCCCGAATCGTCTGTACGTCTTTGAGCGTCATCCGAGGAAAAAACTGAAGCTGAACCCTGCAGATCTGAAGGAAGTGATGGCTTCAAATCGCAGTGATTGTGAAGATAGGTAGGTATTTCTGATTAAAGTTAGTGATTTACTTTCTTGTTTCTTATAAATTGGTTGGGTTCATTTCTTGGTCACACAGGATTCTGGAAGTGGAAAGTTATATCATTAGAATTCAGATTCTATGTACCAGTGTTAATTCTGTGGCTTGTGGTCACAAGATTTTAAGTCATTAAAAATATCAAGCCTGATTACATTAGAATGAATTTAAAACTATTGTCAAGCTCCACATCCATGGAAAATGTATATAAAACATAAAATCTGAAGTTCAGTTTGCAATTGAGGAGTGGAAATGGAAAACGACCTAAGTGCCAGAAGATACCTAGTGGAGATATACGGACAAAACGATTGCTGTCAAGAATAGTGCACTTACGCTGTTCTCCATTTCCCTCTGCTGGCACATGTGATGTTTTCCAGGTCATTTCGCAACACAATAATGAATGACCTATCATTCTGTTTTGGAACATACTTAGTGCATTTTGGAACATTTTATTGAGTGGTATAGGTATGTATTCATCACATTTTATCTCTCATACATTGTGATTTAAGCCTACATACTATCTAATGTGAAAAGGATAAAGAAATGACACATTTCTAGTTAAGTTTTACGATTGTGCACATTTCGTAACTGAATGACACACCAAGTATCTTTCCTATACAGCATAGAACATGTTAAAGAACACTGTAATCATCATTATGAAATGAAACATACAATACATGCAGGATGTGTTATGAAGTGGATAATATCCGCATATGAATGTTACACTATACCGTACATGGTTATAAACACACGGTTTCTTCTCGACACAGCTGACAATAGTAATCTCCATACTCTACATCTAAGTAGTCACAGAGCGCCAGCAGATCCTTCTTCTTTTCTGCACTGATATGATGATGCTTCTGCACATGGGGAAACTGTGATTGTGGAGGAAGCCCCCACATTTTCTTTCTTGTCTTAAATATCTTGTAGGACACTCAATTACTATCGAATGACGTTCTGACATGTATTACTTTAGGATGTTGGTTACTCACTCTAATGTGTGAGGCTTTACAGCTTGGTAGTATTGATGTACTTGTTGGTGAGAGCTCTAAAGTCAAAAAATCATCTTTACCCATTTTAACTATCTTGAATGTTCTTTTGGTCTTGCAGACTTAATAACGGCCTCTAGCACATCTTGGATCATGGCTTTCATTACTCGTTTCCTTTTCTCAAAAAGACCAAAGTCCCTGTCACATGTACTGAAACTATGTCCGGACACTAGGAATTTTAGATCAATAGTATCAAAATGGTCTTTAGCAATTAAATAAATGAGTGTCATTATCATCATCCTGTTTTTGTTTTGTGATGTGCAGTTGTCACACCATATAACAACATTTCGTTTGTTTGTATACCCGGATATAATCACTTTGAATAAACAAAAGGTTATTTTATTACCCCCTCAACTCCGCTCCCTTCATCCCACAAGCACATGAAAACATACTGGAATCCGTGAGGGTAGGAACCAAAAGAACCTGTTGCATATCCATACTCACTGTGCAGGTACTACTGGTGGGTAACTGAGAATTACAGATATCACTTTTCATAAGTGCTTGTGTTTTTCCCGCTCGCTCTACATGTAGCTGTAGTTCACTGTTGGCCTTATATCATTCCGACTTTGAAGACGTGGCTTTCACAGCGGCCTGCAGCTTGTCACAACACTGTCAAGTGTCTGTTCTGGGTGTAGCAATGGAGAGTGTCTTAAAATCTGTCTTGAAGACGCCGCAATAGTATTTGTATGTCACCTTATTGTCTGGATACTTTTCTCTGAATGCGGTAAACATCCGGTGATAACTTAAATACGGACTAAGATATTCTTTCTGCGATTTCTTCCTACCGTAATGACTGCATTCTCGGGGAAAGGAATTTATAAGGTTTTTGACCAGATCCCTGTCATTTGTGGTGAACTTAACCTTATGCCTGTTTGAACCTTCACTTTTCCCCCTTCCATCTTCATAAACCATAACACCTTTCATTTTCTTTTCTTGAAGTGTCCGAAGCCGCCGATCTGTCACAGCTAAAATGTCCTTGAACGTCTTACTGCACAATTGCACATGCTCACCTCTTCCGTTAGGGACACTTTAGCACACTGTTACTTGTCTCTTACTTTCTGACAGATGGTTGTATGTTCCATGTTGTCTTCTGTTTACGTTCACAAGTTCCAGTCTATTTAAAAGGTATGTATCTTGCTCATTTTTGCCCAAAGTGTAGAACTGTGTGAAAAGACTCTCCCTGTACTCGCGTAGTAACATCATGCAAGCATATTTACACTTACATGTAAGTTGTTCTGATGGCGCTTTCTTGACAGGAATCTCACAACCTGTAGATGTTGTGTAGGGTTTATCAGTGGTACGTTTCTCCTTACGCTCTTTGTTTATCATTGATTTGTAAACCTTCCAAGACATATGAGGTTCCACGTCAGTTCATCTGCATTACACACACACAATGTAATAACACGTCACACAACCACTATAACAGCACTGGATAGTACGATGTAATGCGGTGTGAGCTGCGGCATTACACACATTGACGACCGGACCTCCCTAGGCACTTACATCACTCTCCAGACCACGGTCACTAGCACTAGTGTCTGCTCGAAATGCTAATGCTGTCTGTGTACCGTGCTTGGAATGAATATATATGTTTCTGGTACATAAATCCTTTCCCGAGGGATCACCACAACACACAGACTCACGTCGTAACAAAAACCTCAAAATGACATTTGCGGCACTTACGTCATTTTCCATTTCCACTCCTCAATTAGGAAAATGATAAAATATATAATGTTAACAACTTTGTACAATATAATATGTACAGTGTGATTGATTTTCCTACATGTGTATGCACATTAAATTTATTCCACTATTTCTTCATCTGGTTTCACTTTATAGGCACGTAGGCAGTTTAATAAGCTGAGTGCCTTTACTCCAGGGCACAGTGAATATTCAGTGTGTATTGTTCAATAGCTCTTTCTTAAATACTTCATGAAGTTTATGGTTTAGTACCATACTTCTGTTTCTGGGGCATGTATCTTATTTTCAGTCCCAAAATACAAAGACTGCAATGTAGACACCAATATAACACAGACTTGCAAGTCTGAAATATGGTCATAAACTTCATCCTCTAACTATTGAAATGTAAGAATATCATCTTCATGAATCAAATGGTTTAATGTAATGCCCATTTTGCTATGGAAGCTTCTCTTTTCGTTTATAATTTGCCCCTCTTCTCGCCCTCCATACACTCGGACCAAAACTGTATTCACTCGTTTGGTTTTATTTCTAGGTGCCTGAATGAGTTTGCCTTTGTCTGTCGGTCAGCTTCATTTGATGCATCTCAAAGAACATGTTACCTCAGTCGCTTCACAAGTCAAACTCACAAGCATCTGCTGGTGGACGATCCAAATTCCGACTACTTAGAGAACACTTGTCTCAATGGTAAGTGCTTGAAAATTCACGGAAGATAATATTGTTTGATTTGTGGGAAAGCATGTATTGGTATTTTGTTCCAGGTCTGGTGATCAACTTCTTGAGCCTATTATTAATTAGCCTACTACTGTATATAGAACATGACATATTATTTTATGTGGTACCTAGGTTATGGAACCACACTGGAATAAAACTAATCAGAGAAATCTGTCTCAGCTTTACCAGCACAATGTACAGCAAATGAACTGAGATTTGAACACAGGGTGCAGATGTTGAGGACAGATGTCAAATTTTCTGAGCTCCTAAGGTGCTTTTGTTTAACTTACTTTAATAACATTTCGAAACTTTAAGTTGCCCAGAATGAAACTGCGATCGATCATGATTGAGTGACTACAAAATATGCATGTACATGCCATTTAGGGGCTACAGAATTATTCTATTCATTACCAACAAAGCAAAGCGAAGCCATCTTGATGAAAGTCCATGGATGAGTGCAAGGTAAATATTTGTACTTTCCCTAACCTCAGCATCAAGTATGATAGAATGGCCACTCTTGCCCCCAGTAATTAGCCTGATGCTTATTTCTGATGTAGGCTGAGTGAACCCCAGGATCATGTGCCTCTCCAGAAGTCGACAACTCATTTCTAAAATTTTCACTTCCTGATGGGGAATCATTCTTACGTCCTTCCAGGTGAATAGAGAAGATTTGTACTGTCTCAGCTACGCAAACCCCCACCTAGTTAGTACCAGTAAATGAAGTAATTTGCAGACAGTAATACTAAAACTTTGTTGATCACCTCTCCTGAAAATTATTACACACTGCCTGGAACTAAATCTTAGTTGAACATCAATCTAAATAATTCCTAGACATTATTTTCAATAATAAATTGAAAATTAAAATCAAAGATTACAAAGGGAATTGAAGAATGTCTGAGAAAACTAGAATATTAACTTAAATAAATATCAGTTTATGTTGTTCTTTTCCATGACAGCAGATTTATACTGTAGTTGAAATCAGAAGAATTACATCTAAATCTATATATATATATATATATATAATAAGAGTTTTGTCTGTACATTGCTCAGAACTTGAAAAGAATGGTATTTCTGTATTGGTCATGTCCACAGTAACAAGCAAATGCACTTTTTACTTTTCTGTAATTTCTGTCTGTCTGTGTCTGTATGTATGTATGTACACGCATCACTAGAAAACGGCTAAAGAGAATTTAACGAAAATCAGTATGCAAAGTCGGGGAATAAGTCGCTACAATCTAGGCCATAAATAATTTAATTCACGCTGATTGAAATGGTAGTTTAGGGGAAGGCCTAAAATTTAATCTTCAAATATTTATGTTATTATTGGTCCTATCTTGATAAAAACAGATATACACAGTTGGGGAATAGGTCGCTACAATCTAGGCTATAAATAATTTTATTCACGCTGAGTGAAATGGTAGTTTAGGGGAAGGCCTAAAACTTAATTCTTAAATATATGCATTATTAGTGGTCCTATCTCATTGAAAATTGGTACGTAAAGTCGGAGAATGAGCCATTACAATATAGGCTATAAATCATTTCATTAACACTGATTGAAATGGTAGTTTAGTGGGAGGCCTAAAATTTAATTCTCAAATATTTATATTATTAGCGGTCGTATCGATAAATACTACATAACCAAAGTTATATTAAATTAAATTTCTGACCATTTATGTCTTATACATTTTTACCGTACTGGCTATGATAACACAGATATTCATGAATTTGTATTTTTGTTGCTAAGTCCATATCATCGCCGAGCCACGAGAAAATAGGTAAACAGAATTTCATGAAAATCAGTATATAGAGTCGGGGAATAAAAAACTACAGTCTAAACTATAAACAAATGTAATTCACCCTGGATGAAAGTGTAGTTCAGGGGAAGGCGCCTAAAATGTAATTTTTAAATACCTATGTCATTGGTCCTATCGAATAGTACTCCATAACAAAAGTTATAGAGAATACAATTTCCAGTTATTTATGTTTTATTCAGTTTTAACGTAGCAACTATGATAACAGTGGCATTTCAGAGTCAGAAGAAAACTAAATGTGAAGGCCTACAATATTGAAAGCGCATAACATTGATCAACAATAACATTACATTGACCATTGTTTGTTGTGAAGTTCTTTATCTCTTATACTGCCTCTCAACTCCGATGGATGGGATTACTGCTGCGTACCAAATATAATAGCCTGACTGAATATTGGCAGAAAATAGCCATGCCATTCCTCTGGTTCATACATTTTCTGATACAGCTGGTACGTAACACACAGTGGTATATCATAGTATTCTAGCTATTCGATCCCTACTCTGATGCGCTGTTTTGAATGAGTAGTGGGCATACTTAAGGCAGATGCTCACTTAGTAAGGTGGTGGTGGTAGTAGTAGTAGTAGTAGTAGTAGTAGTAGTAGTAGTGGTAGTAGTAGTAGTAGTAGTAGTAGTAGATGGCATGGTCTAGAATAGCAATTAGCGCTATTCCAAATTATAGCAGCACAATTCACTAAATAACTCAAAATTCAACCTTGAAAAGAGCCTTTTCTTAAGAAAACCTTCTTCCTCTTCATTTTTATTAAATTCTACATTCATTTTATTCCAAATTTGCAGTGAAGAGGCTCTGGCTTGGAGGAAAAATTTGCCTCCATGTGAGATAGATTTTTCCGCCGCCAGTGTAGTGAATTGATACTTTCCGACTCATCGGTACTCCTAGGAAACATATTAGTAAAAGGGCATAGTTTTTGCCCTGGGAGTCGCCACTATTCGACCCTCTCCCCACCGAAAAGGGACGAAGAGTGTTCACGGCCCACGGCAGTCTGTGCCTTGGTCATTCCAGCTCTGGAACTTTGGACTGTTAGATCGGCAGCGCAGTCCTGTTCGTTAAGAGTGAGAAAATGTGTGGTTTTCCATTTGATCAAGTATTTCATATGAAAGCATTGCTTTTTATTGCGCCATTCCTACTGAAGTCATTATAATGTATGTTCATTCCAGTTGGGAAAACCACTAAGACAGTCTTTGTGAGGATGTAAAAAGGCAGGTGGAGAGTGAGTGTCTACCATTATAATGAAAGCTCCCCAACCTGATTGTGACTGATGGTATGCAAGCGGGTCTACCATTACAGGGAAAATTCCCTAACTCAGTCTTCATATGAGAAAAGATGTTTGGTGACTTCCCCGTCGCATTTCTATGGTAACGCTAAGAGCTATGCAATTTCATACAATCTTGCTCACAACGTGTACACTACCTAACCTAGAATTCTGTATAAAAAGTCACCTCCATACAGGCCATGAAGGCCCTTGGAGGAGTGGAAGGTAAAGGCTTCCACCATTGTTAACCTCGGCACGTGATGGGGTAGAGTGGTTAGCTCTACGCCCGGCCGCCTTTGCCCCCAGGAATTAACCTGGTACTCATTTTGGTGTAGGCTGAGTGGACCTCAGGGCCATATGCATCTCCGGAAGTGGAAATCTTGTTTCTTAAATTTTACAACTTCCTGACGGGGATTCGAACCCACGTCCTTCCGGGTGAACCGAGCACGCCTTTACCACCTCGGCCAGGCAGCCCCTTAGAATTCTGTATACAATGTAGAATTCCGTAGTGAAGCACGGGTACAACAGCTAGTGTACTATAATTATGCAATTTCAGAAATATAATTTCAGCATAGTGGGAAACTACTTGGCTAAAAAACTTTTTTACTTACTGTTAATTCACAGCGACAGCTTAGTCATAAGCTTCGTGTCCTCATTAAGTTTACCAAAGCATTTATGGCGTATAAGAATGATTTAGTTTTGCAGTGGGAAACTACTAGAGACTACTGGAGACTATTTTAAGGTTGGTAGTTGGCAGGATTTGTTATATTTTCCTGGACCATGAGAAATAAATAGACAAGTAGATGAGTATCCTATGAACCACCCACTATAATGCCCCTGATTAACATTAGTTTGTGAACCACACAATGCCATTTCTGGACAATAAAATTAAGGAAGTATTAGTTCATTATTTTTTCTTCGTAACCTTTTCACAACCACCTGGATTCAGCTGAGTTTTACGGCCGAATACTTCTCCTGACGCTAACCCTAAGTCGAGGGATTTTTATTGATATTGTGTGGCCTCGAGAGAGTCCAGGTGTGGGTCTTTCTAGTTAATACCCATGGGCGACCTGCACATCTAGGTGTGTGGTGATGATAGTGATGATGACGATGACAACGTAGGGAGAGGGTGAAACCCAGCGTAGGCAGTGTCCTGTCAAATAACACCAAGGCGTCTGTCCAAGACTTGAATGTCTCCATCCGATGGACAAATCACCATCAGCAGCACCAGATGCCTTCACGCCACATGAACGCTACGAAGAGGATTGGAATTGGATCCAGGCTTTCAGCATGCAGTCTAGTGATTAGAAATTGTATACCATCACGTCTCCTACCCTGCTGACCAACACTCTGATGGTGAAAACTCTTTCCACCAATGGGATTCAGACCGGCTAACCATGGTGTCAGACCATCAAGCCTTGACACCTTAGCAACCATGGCTACCAGGCAGGCTAAGTAGAGGGATGTATTCAATATCGCATGTTTGTGTTGTGATTTATAGTGAGATGTAGTGAACCCTAAAGCTAGAGGAATTAACTATATGCAGTTAAAATCCCTGGCTCGATCGAGAATCGAACCTGGAGCCCTTTGAACCGAAGGCTAGTATGCTGATCATTCAGCCAAGGATTTGAATGAAGTATTAAAATAGTTCAATATTATCCATCAATAAATAACGTCAATTGTTTAACATACATTCTAACTGCTAATTGCCTTAACTGACTCATGGGTGTCAGAAGTTTATCCCACTGGAGTTCTTTGAAGTGACAAACACCAGTGACCTGGAGCTATCACATTTAAACATCCTCAAAAGCTACCAAACTCAGCCGGGATGGAACCTACAATCTTGAAGGCAGAAGGCTAATGACTAACTGACCGTGCCACTGAGGTCAACAGTGAAGACATTTGCAGAACTATTATTTAACACAACATATTTATTTTACATATACATAATAAATTTTGCATCAGTCTGTTGGCACAGGCCAGAGTCAAATTTAGCTTCCACCGAAGTCTCAGTCTAATTCATGGCTGTGCTTATGGAAGCAGCTGAGTTATGGATGGTGATGACTTACCACATTCAGGCAACGACTAGTGTCTGGATATTATGAAAGGTGCTACTCATATGGCTGGTTGTGCTGCTATGACACTTTCAGACCAAGTGAAGAAAGCAACGGCAAATTACCCTACTCCTTACTATGCCTTGTACCCCTCATTAGTGCACCACCATTGGATTTTACAGTTTCCTGATAATTGTACAACTTTGGTAGTTCTATCTGAAGACTTAATGGATATTGTCTGGCTCCATGGCTAAATGGTTAGCATGTTGGCCTTTGGTCACAGGGGTCCCGGGTTTGATTCCTGGCAAAGTTGGTAA
Source organism: Anabrus simplex (assembly GCF_040414725.1). Taxonomy (NCBI): domain Eukaryota; kingdom Metazoa; phylum Arthropoda; class Insecta; order Orthoptera; family Tettigoniidae; genus Anabrus; species Anabrus simplex. The sequence continues at coordinate 489,458,015 of NC_090266.1, forward strand.
ATTTAACCATAATTGGTTAATTTTGCTGTCACGGGGGCTGGGTGTATGTGTTGTCTTCATCATAATTTCATCCTCATCAGGATCCGCGGGTCACCTACGGGCATCAAATCAAAACACCTGCCTCTGGCGAGCCACTCTTGTCCTCGGACACTCCCGGCACTAAAAGCCATACGCCATTTCATTTCATTTTATTTAATTCCATTTCAATGGATATTACACAAATGTCTCACAACAGAGAAACACTAAGGACTCATATACTCTCACACAGTATTGTTACAATTTTCCTTTACGTTACACCAAAACAGACAGGTCTTATGGCGGCAATGAGATAGGAAAGGCTTAGGAGTGGAAAGGAAGCAGCCGTGGCCTTAATTAAGGTACAGCCCCAGCATTTGTCTGGTGTGAAGATAGGAAACTATGGATAACCATCTTCAGAGCTGCCAACAGTGGGGTTCAACCCACTATCTCTTGGATGCAAGCTCACACCTGTGTGCCTCTAACCACACAGCCAACTCGCCTGGTACATTATTTATATAATAGTAAGTAAAGTATCTAAATATATGAGAAATTAAGCATGACATGTTACTTGTAAGTGAAATCAGAAGATTAAATAAAATATGACAATACCTCTTAAGGACAGTAGTCTCTGAGTCTCATGGGTAGTCTGTAATTGTGGTGGAACTTACTGATGCTGCCTTCTTATCCAAAGTTGGTGGGTTCAATCCCAGCTCAGTTTGGTGGTATTTGAAGGTGCTCAAATATGCCACGCTAGCATCCATAGATTTTTTGGCACATAAAAGAACTCCTGCGTGACAAGATACCGGCACTTTGGCATTTCCAAAAACCATAAAAGTAATTGGTGGGATGTAAAATCAATAACATTATCATTATGAGCTTCTCAAATGACTTGGTAATATATCCATATGCACCTATAAGGAGGCCAACTACTCGTATAATTTCTACTTTGTACTCCTCCTCGTTGGATCATATGTTGCCTTTTCTTCATCATTGACAGTCACCGCATGTTCAGTGCCCTGGTTAAGCCCGATAGTGAGGTCAATTATTAGCTTGTATTTGGAAGTTTTGGTGTAGCGGATTATGTCCACACGACATGTAGAGCTTTATGCACTAAGACCTATGACCGCTTCATGCACTTCAAGACTTTTCATTCTTAAGGAATTGGCAGTCCGGGATCTAATAATACTGTATTTGGTCTAACTGACTTGATTAGGCACACAATAAGTATGCTCTTGCCACTATTTTGATATTTTATGAGCTGCTCTGGAACTTTCCTCAAATGTTCAGAATACTCAGCAACTTCTTGCTAAAGATCTATCATCCAGTTGGTGTTTCTTGTTCGTTTTAAAATTAATCTTTTACAAGTTGTTTTATTACATGTGATAAATATCATTTTTGATCCGTATTGATGATATTTGATTGGAACAATAAGTTAATTAGGTGGTCAAATTAATAAATTAACTTATTGTTATTATTCCAATCAAGTTGTTTTATGTCGCACCGACACAGATAGACCTTATAGGAAAGGACTAGGAGTGGCAATCATGGCCTTAATTAAGGTACAGCACCAACATTTGCCTGGTATGAAAGTGGAAAACCATGGAAAACCATCTTCAGGGCTGCTGACAGTGGGGTTCGAACCCACTATCTCCCGAATGCAAGCTGATAGCTACCGGACGCAAACCGCGCGGCTACTTGCTCAGTATTCTTTTTTAAAATTAACATGTCGATATTAAGAAGAGAAATTAGAGTAGTGTGTTTACAAAACTAATTGCCTTGGTTAGCTGGTTGTAAGACATCGTGTACTCCAATTGGCACAGTAATCCATTGTTCTAATGACCAAACTAATTCCGGATTTCTTATTTCAGCTGAAAGGCGCTGTGATGGACTGGCTGTATTCGTCAAGGAAGAAAATAAACGCCTTGCAGGACCATTTGAAGTAGAAGTCTTCACAAACCTCACACTAGAGGACTGCCAATCTCAATGTCTCCAAGCCGATAAGTGAGTAGATGGTCAAGTTTTTGATCATATGTATCGTTATAAGTCTAGGAGTGACTGCATAGTTACTGCATTTTACAGGAAGAAACATTTTCTCATATGTAGCTTGTTTTTTGACCAAATTTCAAGTAATATAAAATATCTTTAAATCAAAAAGTCATAACTGTCTGATGTAATATGTACACCTTCTCTAAAATGATATGCAAAGTTTATTTAAAAACACAAATGTCTCTAAAGAACAGTAACCTAAACGAGAGCCATTTGTGCATCACCATAGAGGAGTAGTGAAGAAACTATCCAAAATCTAACTAGCCAAGTGCCTTATCCAAACCTGGAAGTTGACGACCTAGTTGTCTCCACGTAGGTCAGAGGCCACTGAACAGACATATAAGCATTTCTCGTTTATCTTACCCAATCCCTTCCAGCGGTGTACATCTTCCATAGCCAACAGCACGTGGGCTACCCATCCAAGTAATGACCATGTTCCATGTTCTTGAAATTTGGAGATCTCGCAGGATCTGTTGTTTCAACATAGCCACACCACTGCCTATCAAATTCATTTCCAAAAGTTCCCAATGCAGTCATCCTAAAGTAAACATAATTATGACTCATAAACTACACTCCAGTCTAACGTAAAATAGTAATGCACTGCATCAATTTTTAAAGAATCCTTTTTCATACTGGCTTTTTTTTGCTATTTGCTTTACGTCGCACCGACACAGATATGTCTTATGGCGACGATGGGATAGGAAAGGCCTAGGAATTGGAAGGAAGCGGCCGTGGCCTTAATTAAGGTACAGCCCCGGCATTTGCCTGGTGTGAAAATGGGAAACCACGGAAAACCATCTTCAGGGCTGCCGACAGTGGGGCTCGAACCCACTATCTCCCGATTACCGGATACTGGCCGCACTTAAGCGACTGCAGCTATAGAGCTCGGTACTGGATCCTTGGCAGACTGATTACTGTAGCAGCCTTTGAATCATAAGATCCTGTTTTTGAATCCCAACTGGGCAGGACATTTTACCTGCATATGATTAATTTATTTCATTCATGTGGCTATTACTGAATGTTTGTGTTTGCCTTAAATACATCTCTTAATTTAGCTACTTTCATCATCCTATAGTGCCAATTACCACATAAACTTGTAATAGTCGAGTAAATCCCTCTACATAGAGCATCCAGGAGTTAAACTAGGCCAGATTTACAGATCGCACCCATGATCCCACAAAGTGTTTGGCTCCTTGAAAAAGAATTATTTTTATAGGAACTTGAAACTCCCATACCACTCCAACTTTCAGCAGTAAACGTGAAGGAAGGCTCCATTGGGTTTCCCAACACTTAATATATAGCATAACTATATGGGAAATAAGTATCTCTTAGCATACTTCCTCAGGCCACAGCCCATTTTGACAAGAGAAGAGAGAGAAAGAGAGAACCACTACAGAAATCCATCTGTTGTTTCTTAGGCTTCATAAAGGCAGTCGTGGGCTGTTATGAGTTTTAAATATAAACTTAAATTACTTATCAAGAGAGCAGTCCCATCATCCATTAGGGAAAAAAAAGGAAGAATTGTTTATTATTATTATTATTATTATTATTATTATTATTATTATTATTATTATTATTATTATTAGATATATATATATAATTCGCTGGGGCCATCACGGACCACGTTAAGTCTTGTTGCATTTGACACTGAACTTGGCCTTCTTTAGAGCCCAAATTTCCCTCATTCTTTGTGAGTGGGCCTGCTTACGCTCCTCTGTCCAAGGGGCACCGTGTCTTCTCTTCGGCTGCTCGTCTCGGTTTAGCCCGTTCATCAATATTTTCTTGCGGAAGAGATCTCTGTTAAGGGCGTCTTCAGCTGAGATATGTAGCATTTGCAGGTCTTCTTTGGTATTTCTAAACCAGGGAATTGTGGTTTTGGGGTTTGAATCAAAAAAGTGAAAGATTTCTTTAGTTAACTTTCTTCCGTCCATTCTTTTCAGATGACCGTAAAATCGTGCCCGTCTTTTTCTGATTGTGTCGGTAATTTTCTCTATTTTGCTGTAGACTTCCTTGTTGGATCTCTTTTGATGGATTCCATTTCTGTACTTTGATCCCAAGATTCCTCTCACAATTTTGCGTTCTCTTTTCTCCAGTTCTTCAAGGAGTCCTTTGTTGGCATTTAGAGACAGGGTTTCGGCTGCATATAGAACTACTGGCTTCCGAACTGTTTCATAGTGACGTATCTTGGTGTTTTGGGAAAGGCATTTTTTGTTGTAGATTGTACGGGATGTTCGGTAGGCTATTTCCAGTTTGCGTACTCGCTCCTGAAGTGCTTCTTTGTCCAGTCCATTTTTCATGATGATCTCACCCAGGTATTTGAATTTGTCTACTCGGGTGATGTCCCCGTATTTTGTATGGAGTTCTGGTGGAGCCTCTTTGATGTTAGTCATTACTTCTGTTTTCTCAAACGATATCTGCAAACCAGTTTGTTCGGCAATTTCCTTTAAAATTTCAACTTGAGCTCTAGCGGTTTCTATGTCGTTTGAGAGAACAGCAATATCATCGGCAAATGCTAAGCAGTCTGTTGCGATCCCCTTGGATTTGGTTCCTATTCTCAATGGACTGTAGTTGGTTTCCTGTAATCTCACCCGCCAGGTTCTGATGATCTTTTCAAGAACACAGTTGAAGAGTATCGGGGATAGCCCATCACCTTGTCAGACTCCTGTTTTGATGTCAAAGGAATGCGAGAGACAGCCGTGGAACTTCACCATGGATTTTGTATCGGTCAGGGTGGCTCTAATTAATGCCAGCAGTTTCAAATCAACTCTAAATTCATTTAAGATGTTTAGCAGGACTTCCCGGTCAATGGAGTCGTACGCTTTCTTAAAGTCCACAAAGACAGACACATACTGCTTGGACCTTAGTGTACAATATCTGATGATCGTTTTGAGATTTTGGATCTGTTCAGCTGTTGAGCGACCTTTTCTGAACCCTCCTTGGTATTCACCTATTTGATGTTCGACTTGTGCTTCCAAACGCTCCTGGATGGCAAGTGATAGAATTTTGTAGGTCACGGGTAGCAAAGATATTCCTCTGTAGTTGTTGATGTTCTTCATGCTGCCTTTTTTGTGTAATGGATGGATCAAAGCTATTTTCCAATCTTCGGGTAGAGTGTCCTTGTTCCAAATTTCTTCTATTTGCTTTTGCAAGATATAAAGTGATTCCTCTGGGGCATATTTCCATAGTTCTGCTACTACTGAGTCTTCCCCTGGCGCTTTGTTATTTTTAAGACGAGCAATGTTATATTATATTATTATTATTCAATTATTATTATTATTATTATTATTATTATTATTATTATTATTATTATTATTATTATTATTATTATTATTATTATTATTATTCACTTAACTTTGAAGCTGACTCAATATGACAATTGATTAAGAGCACATTTTAAACCAATTTACAACGAAAGAAAATTACTGTCTTTCTACATTTTAGATTCTAGGTTACATGGATGTCCAAAAGCCCGTAGACAAACTTCCAGCTTCTTGTCATAGATGATGCATGAAGGAGCTATACCAAATGAATGGAGAGTTCCTATTGTAGCCCCTGTGTACAAAGGAGAGGGTGATAGACATAAAGCTGACAATTACAGGCCAGTCAGTTTGACATGCATTGCATGTAAGCTTTGGGAAAGCATTCTTTCTGATTATATTAGACATGTTTGTGAAATTAATAAATGGTTCGATAGAAGGCAGTTCAGGTTTAGGAAAGGTTACTCCACCAAAGCTCAACTTCCAGATATCTTGGATTACGAGATCAAATGGACTGTATCATGACTGACCGGTGTAAGGCATTTGATAGGATGGATCATGGGAAACTACTGGCAAAAATGAATGCAATTGGTCTAGACAAAAGAGTGACTGAATGGGTGGCTATATTTCTAGAAAATAGATCTCAGAGAATTAGAGTAGGTGAAGCTTTATCTGACCCTGTAATAATTAAGAGGGGAACTCCTCAAGGCAGTATTATTGGACCTTTATGTTTTCTTATATATATATAAATGATATGAGTAAAGTCCGGCTCCATACCTAAATGGTTAGCATGCTGGCCTTTGGTCACAGGGGTCCCTGGTTCGATTCCCGGCAGGGTTGGGAATTTTAACCGTAATTCGTTAATTCCCCTGGCACGGGGACTGGGTGTACGTGTCGTCTTCATCATTTCATCCTCATCACGATGCGCAGGTCACCTACGGGAGTCAAAACAAAAGACCTGCGCCTGGCGAGCCAAAGTCCTCCGATACATCCCAGCACTAAAAGCCATATGCCATTTTCGATATGAATAATGAAGTGGAATCAGAGATAAGGCTTCTTGTGGATGATGTTATTCTGTATAGAGTAATAAACAAGTTACAAGATTGTGAGCAACTGCAAAATGACCTCAATAATGTTGTAAGATGGACAGCAGGCAATGGTATGATGATATACTGGGTTAAAAGTCAGGTTGTGAGTTTCACAAATGGGAAAAGTCGTCTCAGTTTTAATTACTGCATTGATGGGGGTGAAAGTTCCTTTTTGGATCACTGTAAGTACATAGGGGTTAATATAAGGAAAGATCTTCACTGGGGTAATCACATCAATGGGATTGTAAATAAAGGGTTGAGATCTCTGCACGTGGTTATGAGGGTGTTTAGGGGTTGTAATAAGGATGTAAAGGAGAGGGCATATAAGTCTCTGGTAAGACCCCAAATAGAGTATGGTTCCAGTGTATGGGACCCTCAGCAGGATTACTTAATTCAAGAACTGGAAGAAATCCAAAGAAAAGCAGCTCAATTTGTTCTGGGTGATTTCTGACAAAAGAGTAACATTTCATAAATGTTGCAAAGTTTGGGCTGGGAAGACTTGGGAGAATGGAGACGATCTGTTTGACTAATTGGTATGCAATACCAATATAAATGGTCCGTTATTGGACAGTATAAATTTTCCAGCTAACTCATTCCTGGTTGCCAGCGTTTTGCCCCAGTGTGCTAAGTTGGCCTCATCAGTTGCTAAATAGCACACCCACCAAGACGCATGGCTAGTGCATACCGTGGAGGCCACTGTGCAGGCTACTTGTAGCCACCAGCTTTTGGGACAAATATTTCACATTCCCTATGGGAATCAACATCTTTATCAATTAACTAGCAAGATACCCGTGCTTCGCCACGGTATTATAGTGAAATTTATAATTGAATGCTTATCGTTTTATATATAACCCACCGATATTCGCGATCTGACTCGTTTTCTGAGAGATTACGGCAACGTTCCTCCCATTTTTCAATCTTTTCTCCAGCAATCGATTTCGTACTTTCCGGGATAGGTCCAGGTATTCCACCCGGTCAGTTGGGTCCCTAAATCTTTGCCACCTTTTCCTATAGCCTAAGCATTTTTAATGCGGATCAAATCCTTGAGGAGATCCGGCGTGGTGTCGTCTTGGGTGCCTTGGCGGTACTGAACCTCTACTTGGCGGTAAATTACATCTGCTGTCATTGTCATTGATGACAGTATAACCAGCACCATTGTCACCCGCAGGCAAGTGCGCAGGACTTCTCGCGATACGAATGACATACTTCCGTGCATTATTGACCTTATTACAGAGGTGAATAATTGCACGGTCAATCATATATCTATCGTTTATTTCAAATATGTTTAAATTTTTGTTTATATGCCAGAAGAATCTACTGTAATCTAAGAAGGTTCTCCAAAGGAAAAGATGGCTCTTGAAAATGAACCCAGGAGAGATTAAAAATGATCGGTTTGTGATCAGAATAAGTACATTGAAAATCCACAGCCTGTTTCCAGTCATTCAACCGGGTCAATAATGGAATGAATTAGCCCTGCCGAAGCCTGTTGCACTCCATTGGGGCAATGATTAAATGAATGACAAATGAAATGAAATGATATTGGAGAGTGTTGCTGGAATGTATGATGACGGGGAAAACCGGAGTACCCGGAGAAAAACCTGTCCCGCCTCCGCTTTGTCCAGCACAAATCTCACATGGAGTGACCGGGATTTGAACCACGAAGCCCAGCGGTGGGAAGCCAGCGCGCAGCCGCCTGAGCCACGGAGGCTCCTTATAAGTACATTAGGAACAGTAAAATCAATTGGCCTCACCTCCGTTTTCACCCCACAACGGTTAAGTCGATTTACCTCCCCCCCCAAAAAAAGAAAACGTGTTCCTTTATGTTTAAAGGAGATACCAAATACCAATGTTCACGTGTGTTACCTTCAGTTTTGAGATATAAGTATTCCCATAAAAAATAATTCACTTTTTTCACTTACTTTCACACTCCCCGCCCCCCTTAAGTGAATTTTCCAGCAAAAAGTACTTGTTTCTTTAATATTAAAGGATCTTCTAAATACCGATTATCTTCAGTTTTTGAGATATGTGTCCCCATGAAACGAATTCAACTCCTTTTCACACTCGCCCCCAAAAATGATTCTCCGCCCCCCCCCCCAAAAAACGCATCGTTTTATTTTTAAAGAAGATCTAAATACCAATTTTCACGTCTGTAACAATTTTAGTTTTTATTAGATGTAAGTATCCTCATACAATTAATTCAATAAATTTTTCAATTTTTCACCCCCCCCCCCCGAACCTTCATTAGATTTTCCGAGAATACCTGTTTGTTTACTTTAACAGGTGATTCCAAATAAAAAATTTTACGTCTGCAACATTTTACGTTTCTGAGATATACTGTAGATATAGTATTTCTAAAAATTCACCCCAATTTGTCACTCCTGTTTAACCCCCATTAATTAGATTTTCCAAAAACAAAAAATAAATGTTTCTGTATTTTTAAAGGAGATACCATATACTAACTGTCTGGTCTGTAATATCTTCAGTTTCTGAGATATAAGTATCCTCATTAAAGACATTCAACCCCTTATTCACACTTTTCACCCCCTCCTATTGGGATTTTCCGAAAACAAAAAAATACGTGTTCCTTTATTTTTAAAGGAGATTCTTAATATCAATTTTTACATCTGCAAACTTTCGAAGTTTTGAGATATAGATACACTCATTTTTAAAATACACCCCCCTTTCACACCCCCCCCCCCCCCCCACTATTTGGATTTTCTGAAAACAAAAAATACATGTTTATTTATAAAGGAGGTCCCAAATACCGATTTTCAGATCTGTAACATCTTCAGTTTCTGAGAAATAAGGATCCTTATTAAAGGCATTAAACTATTTTTCACCCCTTTTCACCCCTCCTATTGGGATTTTACGAAAACAAAAAAATACGTTTTGCTTTATTTTGAAAGTAGATTCTAGGTACCAATTTTTACATCTGTAAACTTTGAAAGTTTTGAGATATAGATACACTCATTTTAAAAATGCACCCCCTTTCAACCCTCCACTATTTGGATTTTCTAAAAACAAAACGTACATGTTTCTTTATTCTTAAAAGAGATCCCAAATACCTTTTCTCAGGTCTGTAATATCTTCAGTTTCTGAGATATAAGTATCCTCATTAAAGGCATTCAACCCCTTTTCACCCCCTCCTATTAGAATTTTCCGAAAACAAAAAAATACATGTTTACTTATTTTTAAAGGAGATTCTAAATACCAATTCTTACATCTGTAAACCTTTAATGTTTTAAGATGTAGAAACACTCATTTTAAAATTCACCCCCCTTTTCACCCCCCATTATTTGGATTTTCCAAAAACAAAAAATATCTGTTTCTTTATTTTTAAAGTGGATCCCAAATACCAATTTTTAGGTCTGTAATATCTTCAGGTTCTGAAATATAAGTAGCCTGATTAAAGGCATTCAACCGCTTTTTCACCCTTTTCCACCCTTCCTATTGGGATTTTCCGAAAACAAAACAATACGTGTTTCTTTATTTTTAAAGGAGATTCTAAATACTAATTTTTACATCTATAAACTTTAAAAGTTTTGAGATATAGATACACTCATTTTCAAAATTCACCCTCTTTTCACACCCCCATTAATTGGATTTTCCAAAAACAAAAGAATACGTGTTTCTTTATTATTAAAGGAGATCCCAAACACCAATTTTCAGGTCTGTAATATTTTCAGTTTCTAAGATATAAGTATCGCCATTAAAGGCATTCAACCCATTTTTCACCCCTTTTCACCCCTCCTATTGGGATTTTCCGAAAACAAAAAAATAAGTGTTCCTTTATTTTTAATGAAGAATCTAAATACCAATTGTTACATCTCTAAACTTCAAAACTTTTGAGATATAGATGCACTCATTTTAAAAATTCACCCCCCCTTTCACCCTCGCATTAATTGGATTTTCCAAAAACAAAAAAAATATGTGTTTCCTTATTTTTGAGGTCTGTAATATCTTCAGTTTCTGAGATATAAGTAGCGGTATCCTGATTAAAGGCATTCAACCCCTTTTTCACCCTTTTTCGCCCCTCCTATCGGGATTGTCTGAAAACAAAAAAATATGTGTTTCCTTATTTTTAGAGAAGATTCTAAATACCAATTTTCACATCTGTAAACTTTTAAAGTTTTGAGATATAGACACACTCATTTTAAAATTTCACCCCCCTTTTCACCCCCTTAGCGACGGAATATCCAAAAATCCTCTCTTAGCGAGCACCTACATCTTAATATGAATATATCCCCAAAATTTCATTTCTTTATGTCCAGTAGTTTTGGCTCGGCGATGATGAATCAGTCAGTCAGTCAGTCAGGACAAGCTACTTTATATATATAGATTGGTATGTTCTGAGCTGTCAGCGAAGAGATGCTATGGAATGACATTAGTAGACGAATAAGTTTGAGTGGTGTCTTTAAAAGTACGAAAGATCACAACATGAATATTAAGTTGGAATTCAAGAGGACAAAGTGGGGCAAATATTTGTTTGTAGGAAGGGGAGTTAAGGCGGAAACACATTGCTGTCACTTCACGTGAGTTCGCGCGTATCGTGACGCAATCGAACCTGTCAAGAAAGATGTGCTATGCCTTTTCCACACTGTATGAAATGTAGAATGATCACACCGCACTCATGTCACGGCTGTTGACATCGGCTGACGTCATTGTGACGTAAAATCTGGTGACAGCGCTCTTCACGCGGAGCACAATTTTCTGCTCTTGCACATATCTGGCAACGTGAAGTGCAAACAGAAGCAGTTTCTTTTAGGATATGGAAGAAATGTTAATTGAATTGGTGCGGGTGCTTGAGAATCTGTATGACATAGGTTCGATTAACTATAGAAATCAGTAAATGTGGCACGAGGCATGGTACAAAATAGGAAAGGAATTTAGATTATACGTACTAGTTTTAATAGGCATTCATTTGTTAAAACAGTCCACAATTGTGCTTATGATTGTTATCCCAATAATAATAATAATAATAATAAAGTCCCAAGTCCGGAATGAGAAAGGAGGAGGGTTTGCTGGTCTGGCACCCAGCTGTAAAATTGCCAACGCCGAGTGTTGGGCGGCGGGAAATAACCTGACTCCCTAAGGGGGCCAACGGCTTCGGGCGAATGAGCCCCTTTGGGTGGGGTGATGGTCCCCACAGTGGAGGAAATGCCACTGGAATCCATTATGCAGCGTCTGTTCTCCAGGTTAGGGGCGGCTGCACAAGGCGTCTGTACTCCAGAGGAGCGGCCTCATTATCACCTCACTGGATCACATCCAGAGTTGTAATTCGGGACCTAGTCCCACACAGGTGACACCTTGACAGTCAACCATGGAGGGTCTTTTAAGGAATACTCCACCGGCTGAACCAAGAGTTCAGAGAAGGCAGCATTCGGATACGGTGGGCTGCCACCTGAAAGATACCGTGAAGTCGGAGGCACGGAAATACCCCAGTACTACATACACGAATGAGACAAAATCAAGAATCAAACCAAAGCAGATAACATACTTCTCTACACACAACATAAACTCACTCATGCAAACCGGTAAACTAAAAGTGATCACCGACATAATGGACCAACACAAAATTCTTATCATGGGATTACAGGAAATTAGAAACACTGACCAGGATGCCTTGGAATCTCAAGGGTACAGACTTTATAAAGGTATACCCGGGAAGAGAGTGATGAAGAATGTCCCACAATTTGGAACAGGATTTTTGGTCAGCCTTAAAATAATAAACTCAGTTCAAGAATTCAGATCACAGTCTCCACGACTCTCAACGCTCACCTTAAAGGCATCTAATAAAATCTATACTATAATAAATGCCCATGCTCCCACTAATGATAAAAACAACTCCTCAAAAGACCAGGAGGAAACAGGAGAATTTTGGGACCTATTGGACCAGACCATAGATAACATCCCCAAACACCATATAAAATTATTAATAGGCGACTTCAACGCTCAACTAGGCAGAGAAAGAAAATACCGTGACATCATCGGAAAATGGCCAGCACACAAGAAAACAAATAAAAATGGAGAGAGACTAGTTGACCTGTGTAGAAACCATAATTTAATCTCAAAATCTACATGTTTTAAGAGGAAACCTCAAAAACTCAAAACATGGAAACACCCTGACTACACTAAAGGAGAATGGCAACTGGACCACGTCTGCATGGACAAATACCACCACAAAGAGATCTATAACGTCAAAGTCCTCCGAGGAATAGACACAGGTTCAGATCACTACGTAGTTAAAATTAAAATTAAACTCACTCCCCAGAGGAGACAACAAAAGCAAGCCCTTAAAACTAAAAGAAAAATAGATCCTACCCAGCTAATCAACAACAAAAATTACCAGAAAGCAACTGAAAAAATAAAAATCACAGACAAACTTGAAGACTTAGTACACAACCGTAAACAAATTGCAGAAGACCTAGCTCCAATTAAACCACGTAAAAAACACCAATGGTGGAACAGTGAATGTGATGAAACAGTGGAGAAAAGACATCAGGCATGGCTATTACATCAGTCCCAAAAGACAGAAATATCCTATCAAAAGCTAGTAAAACAGAGAAAAGAAACTACCCAAGTCTTAAGAAGAATAAAAAGACAACATCATAAGGACACCCTGCAGTTAATTGAAGAACAGTTCAGTAAAACTAAATCAAGGGACTACTACAAAACCTTCAGAAAGCAGCTCCAAAAATATGAACCCCCGACCCTACTGATGAAGGATGAAGATGGTAAGCTGGCCCATAACAATAAAGACAATGCAGAAATTCTGGCTAAACATTTCAACAAGCTTTTAAATTGTGAGGAACCTACAGAACTCCTTCATTTGGACACCAACACCCCGATAAAAACATCACCAGAAAACATCAATCCCCCCACAATAAAGGAAGTCTACCAAGCTCTGAATAAATTAAAAAACTACAAAGCGCCAGGAGAAGATCAGACCTTTGCGGAAATCTGGAAATATGCAGGAACCTCAGCAAAAGTTGCCCTCCATCAACAACTTGTCTCTATCTGGATTAAAGAAGAACTACCAGAACACTGGACAACAGCCCTCATTCATCCTCTGCACAAAAAAGGGGACAAAACCGACCCTAATAACTACAGGGGAATCTCTCTCCTAGACATAACATACAAAATATTTTCAATAATCATCCTTAATAGGATAAGTTTACAACTTGAGAAAGAACTAGGAGAATATCAAGGAGGTTTCAGACCCTGGAGGAGCTGTCCTGATCAGATCATGAGTCTTAAGTTGATAATGGACTATAACAGGAGAAGAAACAGAGATATGGTGATAACATTTGTAGATTTCAAGAAAGCTTATGATTGCATCCATAGAGAATCTCTGTTTAAAATTTTAAGACACCTTGGACTACACCCCAAATTAATAAACATGATAAAATTGACTCTCACCAATACCAAGTCAAAAGTGAAGTTTAGGGGGGAAACATCAGAGACATTTGAAATTAAAACTGGACTACGGCAGGGAGATGGGCTCTCACCACTATTATTTAACTGTGCTCTAGAAATGGTAATGAGGGAATGGTTTAGAAAATCTCCCCCCAAAATAAAGATTGGCCGAAAAATCAAAACAAATTGCCTGGGTTTTGCTGACGATTTAGCATTACTAGCAGTGGACATAAAAGAAGCAAAAACCCAGATATCAGAACTTCAAAACATTGCAAATAAAATTGGCCTCAAAATATCATTTGAAAAAACAGAAATTATGCCCCAAAAACCAACACAGCTAAAAGAAGTCACCATAAATGGTAATAAAATCAAAATAGTAACTCAGTTTAAATATCTTGGAGAAGTAATAACACATAACTTAAATGAAAAAATCTCAATCCAAGTAAGAACAAATAGATTAGCTAAAGCACAAAAATTAACATGGGATATCTACAAAAAGAAATGTCTATCAATAAATACAAAAATAAAACACTACAACACAGTTATAAAACCGGAAGCTACATATGCAGCAGAAACACTCTTTTACCTGAATAAACAATCAAAGACTGACAGACTTCAGAAAATTGAAAGGAGGATTGGAAGAACCTGTATCAACAAAAAATATCAGAAAGATGGACAGTGGCGGTTAATACCTAACAAAGTCGTGTACAAAGAGCTAGAACCCATTACAGATACTATGCGTAAGAGGAGACTGGGATTCTTTGGACATATCATGAGGATGCAGGACTCGAGACTTCTGAAACAACTAGTACAACACAATCTCGTCTCAAAAAATACCACAACAGGATGTAAATGGATCAGAGAAGTAAGAGAGGATCTGAAGGAAATAGGCCTTACAACAGAAGACACCAAAAATAAGATAAAATTGAATACAAAACTCAAGAATACAAACCTCCGCTTTACCCTTACACAAAACAAACCAACAACACGCACATTTTCAACTGAGGAAAGGGCACGAAGATCGGAGCGTCTGAAGAAGTACTGGGAGGACCGCAAAGCCCGAACAATCCCTTCAAAGAGACCTGAACGACGGACTGACTAAAGTGATCCTATGTGGTCATAAAAGAAGAAGAAGAAGAAGAAGAATAAAATGGCATATGGCTTTTAGTGTTGGGAGTGTCCGAGGACAAGTTCGGCTCGCCAGGTGCAAGTCTTTTGATTTGACTCCCGTAAGCGACCTACGCGTCGTGATGAGGATGAAATTATGATGAAGGCGCATACATCCAGCCCCCGTGCCAATGAAATTAACCAATGATGGTTAAAATTCCCGAGCCTGCCAGGAATCGAACCCGGGACCCCTGTGACCAAAGGCCAGCACACTAACTGTTTAGCTACGGAGCAGTAAATAATAATAATAATAATAAGTCCTACACAAATTACAAATACAAATTATCCTGTTGAATTAGAGATTAGCGGGCGAGTTGGCCGTGCAGTTAGAGTCACGCAGCTGTGAGCTTGCATCCGGGAGTACCCCACTGTCGGCAGCCCTGAAGATGGTTTTTCGTTGTTTCCCATTTTCACACCAGGCAAATGATGGGACTGTACCTTAATTAAGGCCATGGCCGCTTTCTTCCCACTCCTAGTCCTTTCCTACCCCATCGTCGCCATAAGACCTATTTGCGGTGACGTAAAGCAAATAGCAAAAAAAGAATTATATATCTAGTTCATTTCTTCTTTATTCAATTTATTCTTCCATGACGAATTGTTGGTAATTGCCATGGCACAGAGCCTTCAAATGAGTTGAATTATTTTTTGAAATTTTCCCATATCTGAAATGCTTGTGTAGGATTCCTTCGAATAAGTTGCAAATGGAGAGCGTACTTCAGCCAACAATTTCATCCTTGATGAGATTATGTAAGTAGTTGAATTCATTTTTTTTCTCAGCCTGAAGTACATCTGAAATTTTTCTGGATGCCCATTTAGCTCCCTTACTAAATTGTGGTATTCACCGCAAATTACTTTCATGCGCCCACAGTCGTTCGACGGACAGTACTCATGGCAACAGAAACATCACAGGCAATTAAAAGATCATCAGAATCCGATGAATTGGATGTACTATCGTAGTTTGCCATCGGACGAAGTATTCTGTGATGTGTGAATGTGAGGACAGTGTGTTTCATGTCTTCACACCGCATGCAGTGACATCATCAACCTCCCATCCACGCTGACTCAGCTCAAAGATGGTTCACGTGAAGTGACAGCAGTGTGTTTCTGCCTTTAGGGATTGGAAAGGGAGATGGTCAATAAATTTCCGATTTCTTTGAAGTCATTTAAGAAAAGGCCCTAAATGCGGATCAGGATTGATTGATTGATTGATTGATTGATTGATTGATTGATTGATTGATTGATTGATTGATTGATTGATTGTAAGTGAAATGATATTTACTTTATTTGAGGTGCATATCAATTTAATTTACAATGGCATGTTTTCTTCTGTATGGTGTGTTTCTGATTCGTGTTGTTAAGATTTTGAATGAGTTTCTTCAAATGTTTTCTAGTTTTCAATTAGTAATAAATAAGAGTTATTAAAATGAATTGATTTGCAAGCCCTGCCAGGATTAGTCTACTTCAATATCTTTACAAAGGTATCAAATCTTGTAATACATGGAAGGTAATTGTTCAATTCCTCAGGTACTTCTGCAGATCTATTGAGTACGATGAAGAGAGAAGGCTTTGCGTTATCAATGAAGAAGACTCTGAAACCCAAGCGGATGACTTACAGACCAGTAGCAGCATCTCACATCACCTCTACGACTTAGTGTGTTTGGAAAATCGTAAGTCTGTAGATTAACTAAGCAATACAATCCATTTAAACTCAGATCTATCTATGATTTTATCATGTTTACAGTATGCTATATATTTTGATATGCCTTTGCTGGCAGGACCTAGTATTTACAGTGCACTATGTCTTCTGGTGTGGGCTAGAGCAATTTTGTTACTTTCATTGACCTGTCTCAGTCTTATCCTTGGCTTTGACAATATGAAAGTGACTAAGGTATGAGCAATACTAGTAATGTCATTCCTTATACGGCCAGTCTCTGCTATGAACTGTGTGAAAATGTTGCTCATAGGGTTGGTTGATGCATGCATTTCAGTGGGCTTGGCAGACTGATATGTAATAGCAACTTCTGTCTCAGTGAGGAGAGCAACGGGAAACTACCTCACTCCTCATTTCCCTAGTACACCTCTTCAGTGATGCCGAGGCCATCTATGACAGCTGATGGTGGAGCTGTTGAAAATCCAACCAGCCTTAGGGCTGAGGACTGAACATACACATACGTACATATATTTTGATATGCTCTAGAACAAGTTTTGTTAATTTCAACAACCTGTCTCAGTATCAGCTTTGACTTTAGCGGTGTGAAAGTAGCAGAGGTATGAGAGACCTTAAGGAAGAAGGTGGTGGTACTCACCTGAACTTCTTCATAAATTCCTAGGCTTTATTCATATCTCCAAATGTACCCTCTTCTTTTCTTGATTGCTGTCTGCTGTTTGTATCCAAAGCAGAATGTCCTCCTTGCAGCATGATCTGTCTGGTTTGAAGCTGGTGGGAGGAGGTCCAACTATTTATATATACATGAGTACAGAGGAGATTTGTATTAATGAAATGATCTGGAAGGTGTCAGTTTCAGGTTCAACTGCAACGTTCGTATTTTGCATTCATTAGAAAATATGGCAATGGTGCTCAGTGCATTTCAGTGAGGAAGCAGTCTATCCAGCATTTTATCTTCTTCAGGATACTTGAAGCTTTTGTTCCACCTTTCTAGTATTTAGTTCTGTCTTTTCTGGCCAGTAATGAGAGTCTAAACTTTAGCACAATCAGGCATATCAGCATCTTCCCCCTCCAGGAGTCTTCTTTCTAAGGACTTATTTAGGCTCTGATAAAAGGTGCCTGGATTCACTGACCAGCTGTTGTTCTTTTGTGGTCAAGTTCAGTCTCTTAACATCATGTTCTTTTTGCTTTGGAGAGAGATGCTATAATATGGGCCAGCATGAACAGTTCTTTCTTCAAACACTCTTATTGTGCTCCTTACCTTCTTGTCACCTTTGTACACGTTTATATTTCTTTCCTGGAATTCTAAACTTAAATCACTCAGCTCTTGAAGAGTATCATACATTAGCCCCAAATCCAAAATAAAATGAAAAGATGTAATTTTCTTCAACAGATCCTCATACAGACACTGCTCTGTCTTGCTTATTGCAGCATCCTTTTGTGCTTGTTGGAAGTAAAAACTAGTGCTGGGTAATCTTCGTACACTACATAGACTATACGGAACCTTGATGCTACCCATCATGTACTGAAGACCCTTCCTATTTTCAGGACCGGCAAATCTAATGTTGCTGCACAATCCTGCAGTTGCCTTGCAGTTTTTTGGAAAAGCACAATATGTTACATATAATTTATCCATAAATCTCTTAAATCTGTTCACTGCAGCCATACTACTTATTGCATCATTAACGGACAATTCCAAACATTTATTGGCACTGTGTCACACGATAACATTTAGTAATCTGTCTTGTTATATTTTATTTCTTTACAATTTGCTTTACGTCGCTCAGGCACAGATATGTTTTTTGGCGATGATGGGATAAGAATATACTAGGAGTGGGAGGAAACTACTGTGGGTTTACTTAATGTACAGGCCCAGCATTTGCATGGTGTGAAAATGGGAAGCCACAAAAAACCATACTAAGGACTGTCAACAGTGGGGTTCCAACCCGCTATCCCTCGAATGCAAGCTGACAGCTACGCGACCCAAACCACATAGCCACTCCCTCAGTAATCTGTCTTGTAGTAATTTTCTAACACCACTCCGCATGCTAAATATGACTGCAGCACCATCACAAGTGACAGACAGAAGGTAATCTTTTGAATAGTCTCCTGATATTCCAAGACTTTCAAGTGGACTCATTAATGAACAGAAAATCAATTTGGCAGTTACATTATTAAGTTCAATCAAACCAAGGGAAAGGTATACCAGAGCAGACAATTCAGGTAATATTACATGGGTATAAACTATTGAAGTATCTTTGATACTAAAAGTGATTGATTTGTTAATAATGAAGAAAATTTTGTTTTGTGAATTTAATTGATCATTTTCCTCATTTCACTGGCAATGTAGTTAATTATTATATTAATGAAGGCATTCGTGAAGTGAAGAATGCAGTCCATATATATGCACCATTAAGCTCATGAAGGTTTATATCACCTCCGAAGTTATTGAATGGAACATTTTTTACCATTTTATAGGCTATTCGAAGCACCTTAGCAGTAACTTTCTTTTCATGAGACAGAGCTTTCAAACAGACTTTACCCAAAGTGTCATGTTTAGCTTGTTTAATTTATTTTCAAAGCTGCTCTGTGGGCTGCACTTTCCATTTGGTCATAAATCTTTTTTCTCAAAGACATAAATTGTTTTTTTAACAATTGGCTTTATGTTGCACTGACACAGTTCAGTCTTATCATGACAAAAAATTGTTGTATTTTTTTTACAATCTTCTCCAATGGTACTGATTATACCACTGGCTCTCTGAAGAAAATTTCACTCCCATACATTTTTCTGGTCCTAACTTTTACGTCATAGCACACCTTACAACCTAGCATTTTATTTTTCACATAAAGTACAGTAACTCGTTTCTCTGAAAGAAGTTTTTTTCTGAGTTAATGTCCAATTGTTTCCCTCTTGAATTGCAGTATATCTACTGGTAATTCTGATGTTTTCTTCACATTCACTTGATTCACTGTTTGCAGGTTCAGGAAATAATTCAAAAGCATTGTCATGCTTTCTTTTACTGTGCAATGGTACAAAATAATTACTTATTTTATTTATTTCACTTCTCTAATTTGTGAACCACATGCACCCCTTCTTGCTCTTACTAAGCAACTATGAAGTCGCTTGTCTCGGCAGCATAAAACAAGTGTTTTATGATTTCTAAATTATATAAAAACAACAAATGAAATTAAATTTAAACATATATTTACCCCAGATTTACTATAAAGTTTAGCTATTTACTACTTGCTTGCTGCCACGTAAGTATTAAAGGTTCAATACGGTTACCGTTAGATTGTCCTTGAAAAGAACAGTTAGTCTGCTGAAGGATGAGAAAACCAACCCCCTACTGTATTGTATTCCTACAGACAGAAATGTGGAAGGACAATAAAGAGCACAATAATGACTCTCTTTCTTTTTATTAACTTGGAACTAACGACACAATGATTAACAGGAAAAGAACGATATTTTTTTAATGGCAGTTTACGGAAACTTACATAATGTGCTCATACACATTATGGGTATAGAAACATAAGAAAACAGGCAAACAAATTTGATTTTAAGCCATAAGCCATCACTTCATAGCAATTGTGATAGGAATACTCGTATTCTGAATAATATCCAATTCATTTTTTTCCCGAAAAGGAGCCTGTACCATGTACTGTTGTGTACTACCACAAAATTAAGCAGTAGTAATGATAAGGATTGCATGACTCATTGATTCTTTTTTCCATAGGCAATTCTACTCATATTTCACCTTCCATGTAAATTATTCCCACGGTTGTTTATGCACACAACCATACATGAAGCAAAATGACCTCACAAAATTTATAAACATACATACAGTATATCAGTTTTTTGCTTTACATCGCGCTGACACAGATAGGTCTTATGGCGATGAAGTATATCAGTAGAACCATATTTATTTTTTTACAATTTGATTTATGTCGCACCGACAGAGGTAGGGCTTAGGGCTTGTGGTGACGATGGAATAGGAAAGGCCTAGTAGTGGGAAGGTGGTGGCCATGGCCTTAATTAAGGTACAGCCCCAGAATTTGGCTGGTGTGAAAATGGGAAACCGCGGAAAACCATCTTCAGGGCTGCCGACAGTGGGGTTTGAACCCACTACTTCCCGGATACAAGCTCACAGCTCTCACCAAATCATTACAATCAATGAATGAATATTAACTTACTTCTCATGCTAATACTATATTTTATGTCTTGGAATTGAGTAGTCGTCGTCGTCGTTGTTGTTGTCACCTTGAGGGATGTTTATGATTCACCGTTCTACTGCCATAGGTATTGCAGTCTTGTAATACCCTGGGAGCACATCATCATCGTGACACAAAGAAGGGGTATTATATTATTCTTTAAAGTTGTTAACTATTACATTTTGGTGATAATTAAGTGCATGCCTCTTAGGTGTCAGTTGCTGTGGATGGCCGTATCCATGGCAAAGAGCGTTCCAACCAGGTAACTTGTTTGTGTTGTGGTGTTGAAGAAATTGAGAGAAATCTTATTATATTATTTTTTTAGTTTTGTCTAACAAACCTCACTAGATTGAAAAAATTGTAGTATATTAACAAGAAATAAATGCTCATATTATATGGATGCTGAGGAAGCAACACCACATAACTGACAATGCTCTTCCTATCCATTATTTGTCTTATGACTGGTCACACCTCTCAACCATATATGGCATGCAGTCCATCAGAACAATTTTCATTGTGTTCATTTTCCTATGCAGATGTGTAAAGGAAAATGAACATTACTGTACTGTACTGTACTGTAGTAATGTATGTTAGCAGGATGTATTTATGCACTCCTACAGAATGAGGTATTTAAAGTTAATATTCCTGTACAGAGTTGCTAGGGAAATGAACAAAATGAAAATTGTTCTCATGGACTGCATATCCATACGTGGCTAGGGTGCGTGACCAGTCTTAAGGAAAATAATTGATAGGAAGATTGTCAGACACACAGTATTGCTTCCTCAGTGACAATATATATTTTATGACTGTACACAGTATATGTTTCCAACAGATATTTATATTCCTTTCCAGACAAAGGAACTGAATTTCATGAAAACTCTGTTACCTCGCACTTATTTGCCGATGGTCGTCGGCCAGACACTGCCTTTCAACGATACCGCAACAGTCGACTGGGAGGAGAATTTCATTCGGAGATCACTGGACGTACCTTGAGCGAGTGTCTCGATGAATGTTTGAGACAGGCCAGTTTCCAGTGTCGGTCGGCAGTTTACAGTGAACGCTTTAGGACCTGCCGATTGAGCCGCTATAACCAGCGGGATGGACACCGCATCATTTATGATGCCGACTATGATTACTACGAGAATCTTATGAGTAAGTTGATCTTTAGCTCATTAGCATGCATCATGGTATAATCATCAACAATAAGGACTATTCTTGACAAGTTGAGTACATAAATAAATAATAGGTAACAATTAACAAATAACTTTTACTGAACACCACATTAACAGTTCTCATAATATGCTCAGATTTTATATGTTATGTGTCATTATGAGGAACAAAAAGACCGCATGGTCAGTACATATACACGAGTGTCCAAGAATTCGCGAATACGGCCTACAACATCTGAATTTCAGACAGAAACTTAGTTGAAAATGCCCATTCCATCCTAAGAAATTTTAGGAGCACTGTTTGGCAACAGCGTATTGACAAACATTTTAAACGTCTACATTTTTCCCTTCTAATTGTGTAAATGTATTACAGAAATTTGTACTCTCATCATCTCTTTGAACACTTCCAAGATGAGCTCTGATGAGCTAGAGCTCGTGTAGAAACTAGTGATCCGTGCATAGAAGCAAGTTTGAATTTATGGTGGTAGGCCTTATAACCTGTCTCCTGATTTATGTTCACAGCTGAGTGCGACGTTTTTCCAAGGTCCTTCCGGCCGCCTGCATGTTTGCTCATGCCTCTGTCCCCATGTGATATTTAAATTATTATTGTGCTTTCACTTAAACGATGATAATTCCTAAACCATTCATGTAAAGGGTATTTTTATCTTAATAAGATTATTGAGGTGAGTAAATAATTTATTTTGATAATGATTATGTGATTAATCTCAAAACGGCTTATAATTTTACTGCAAAATAATATAAAAAGTGCATATTGAGGGCACAGGAGGTACATACCTTCGTAGGAAGCATTATGCTCAACAGTTCTTGCACATGTTGTAATTATTTGATGATGATAATAATAAATAAAATCATGAATAAAAATATATAAATAAAATTACTCAAAAACTTAATAAAATTAATAAGCATAATTAACCGAAATGTCCGTAGTATGGGCGCCAGAGTTCACCAGAATGGATCCCTCGAATTTAGATAAGAGCATGATAAACTGTATATCCCAGGGCATGTACATAATGCTGCGTACTGGTACATCTGCTGCAGGCCTTACCTAACCTCCTGAAAATGACTAATCAGGTAGGAACTGCACCTAGGTTCATCAATAACACTGATTCTAAAATAGCTAACTATATTCTTAACAAATTCCGTGCATGAGCACCTCATCAACATACAACATTATACATATAATACACACATAAAATATTGCTGGAAGACTCCATATTTACAACAACAATAATAATGAAAATCGTGGGAAAACGAAAGCGAGAACTAAGCTACCATTTGTAGATAGTCCGATGAACAATGTACATGTATGAAGATAAATACCCTTCACTGTCTCTATATCAATTCGACTTACCGATTCTCATAATCGGCAGTTATCACATCACACAGATACTGTACCTTGTAATACTGTGTTCACATATTTTAACACTTGTTGTAAAGATATATACACACGTCTGTCGATCCTCAACATAAATTATGGAAAGTCTGAGATAGCTTTCACCAACATATAAGGCCAGGCCTCCACAAGTACTAACAACACTTAATGCGTACGCCCTCCACAATTTGTTGATCAGCCACTTTCCACGAACATAACCAGATTACGCTCCACGAACGTTTGAAGTCCAGTCCATTGCAGCCGTGTCACTCGAGTACCGTCTATCAGCACCACTTCCTTCCCGTACAGTGTGTCAGTTGTCGTTCCTTCATACAGTGTTACTGCTTGTAGTTGTAGTAGTTACATTACAATCACCTCGGTTGCCGCCTTATGATCAACCTTTATAGACATCAACATCCCCCCTCTCAGATGATACGTCTGGATTGGTGCTTGCCAGCCAATCATGAGTGAACCTCTTGCCCTGAACGTCTCCTTTCTCCCAAGACAATAACAAACTCTGGGGTATATTCCATGAGTCATCAAACTTTCCTAGTACCACAACAAGCTCATCTCCTCAGACTGGGATATATTCATGACTCATAGACTTTCCCGACACACGTACATCACAACACACACTGGGGTAGCCACATGAGTCATTCAAATTACCAGGTTCCAATATAGTAATGTTTTCCCACTCGTGCAAAACAAATTACTTATACCCATATATGTGGATACCTTCCAGCTTATAAATATAAATGACAAAATATACAAATGAAATACTGACAATAATGATAATAATAATAATAATAATAATAATAATAATAATAATAATAATAATAATAATAATAATAATAATAAATCGAATACTGACAATAATATCTCTAACTTCTACTTATAATTCGGGGGTGTGATATATGTACTATCACAATGTATCTGAGGTCTATCATCAACGGTTTAGCCAGAGTAAACCAAGAAAGGGTTCGGGTGACCATTTCTTCCTTGACCTCCCTTCACTAATATCGCCACTGCTTGACTCCCTTTAGTCGCAGTTAAATGTTTTGTATGCGCATCCTTCCTCGATGAATACTCTTTTCAGCGGTGAAAACCACATCAAAATCCTTTAGGTGGTTCTTGAGATTATACCACACAAACACAGACACCAACATGGACATCATTTTATATGTTACAATACTTACCAAGTGTTGTCCAGCCTGCTCTAGGGTCATGTAAGAGGAATTGCATAAAATGTAGGGGTTCTAATAGACCATGTCCCTAAAGTTTGAGGAAATCTCAATGCAGAACCATAGTGCTAGCTAGAAGATACTTGTTACTTGCTTTAATAGGTTTACTTTCTAATCTATTACTGCATAACAGTCGGGCTCTAAAAATGACACTTTGGAAATTCAAGCTCCAGCGAGAAGATGCGACATAATTCTGTTCTGCAATGCAGGGTTGCCATACCATTACAACATTCAAGGAAATTCGCTCAACATAATTATCACCTCCAATTATTGCTCAGTATTTTGGAGGTGATTTTTCTACAACTGAAGAAGGAAGATAAGAATATCTGATCCACTGAAGAAAAAATAGTGTTGGAGAAAGGGACCAGGCATTAAAGGCAGGAAAATTTAAAAGAATTCGTGGGTCTAGCAAATGTAACTCTATAGGGACCGGAAGAAACATGGACTGACCATGGAAAGATGGTTAGGAAAGTACAAGTCATCTTCATCAATGTCCCACTCCAGTTGCCCGAGTGTGGTTTAGGAAAGTACAAGTGATTGGAAGTAATGCTAGCATCCTCTAGGGCCCCATGGTCACCATCTATATCATATGGGTGAATTCTTGGACACACAATCCTATCATAACATGTTTGTCGTACATGATGCACATAGACAGGTACATTCATAAATTCATAAATCAAAGTTAATGGTGATGCTTTCTAATGAAAAATTTTGACTTGATTGAAATGTAATCTATCTGCAGTTAGAAGTGCTGTTAAATTTCCATAACATATTTATTCTACTACTACTACTACCACCACCAAGTAGCATTACTACACACATACTACATATTCTCCTGTAATGCAACTACTTGAACACTTCTAACCTCACATCCTTCGATGTTGCTAAGAAGGATTTTACTTCTGTACATGTGAACTATGGAGAGGAGTTAAGACTTCCTCTGTGCATGAGATCAGAGTTTTTCTGATGTACTGTCCTCTTGATTACAGAGGAAGCCATGTTAGTCATGTATAGCAGATACTGCACAAGTATTACATGTAGATTATTTCTCTTGAATATTGCTAGTAAATGATTAGGAATCACCTATTGAAATGAAAATCGTTTAGGAACATTTATAAATCGGTCAAGGATCTATAACTACTGTTGCTATATCCCTTGTACAAAAAGAATGCAGTGCTACCTGATTCTGTACACCAATACTTGCATTCAGTCAGAGAAGTAGAACAGGTTATGCTATGCTCTCCGAGTTGATTTGTTGATATGCAGTATGCAAGAAACTATCACTTGAATACTTCTAACATTTCAAGTCTATTTAATTTAGTTAGGGTTTTCAGGCTACCTCATTGTCTCAGAACTGATGATTACATTGGAGTTACATCACATAGCAAGATCGTTGTTCTTCTTACCGTGCGGTGAAGCAATTAACCAACGATGTGCAGATCCACCCCCCACCCGACTCTCACTTTCCATGTAGCCCTTATAGGCCATTGCCTTTTCTCAAGCTACAAGAGATCATATTTCAAATCAGACAGTACTCTGGTAACTACACATGATATGTCCCTGTTCCAGAAGACCTAGTAGAAGCTTTGCACTGTTCCAGGAAAACTGAGTTCATCGAAGGAACTGAGGCTTGTGCATCAACGATGAATCATTGTAGAATAGAGAAATGTGCTCCTTGGTTATGATCCCAGGACTGGCTTGAGATCTGACAACAGAAGTACGACAGTAAGGTATACGGTCATGTTCTGGATGTCTATTCATATTTTGTTGGAACTGTCTGGACTGGAATAATGACGGACTCTTCTCATTCTCTTCCATGACACTTTGATAGATGTTTTATAGATTATAGATGTCACTGTAGACTCTACTTATTTGATGTTGGGAATCTGTATTTTCGAGCATATAACAATGCAAAATACATTGCAGTATTCTTTGTCAAGGCGACTGAAATACCCCTACTCAATCTGAGGTAATCAGATTTCCAGACAGCAATCACACGTCAGCAAACTGTATGGAATGTACAGAAAACAACAAGATGGTTCGACCCAGAAAAAGAACTAAATGATTCTACACACTGTGGAAGCTTCACTTCTAAAATGTGTTATTGTTTCTGAGTTTCCTATTTTCACTTTGCTAGATACTACTGTATAAACATAAATGAATAGAATGTATGAAACCAGTGGAGTCAAACCTATGGTATTCCAAACTTCTTTTATGAGATGTATGTGTAGGGTGATGAAGTGTTTGGACATGGGTGAATTTTTATTTAATATCAGACCCTTCGGGGCTTCAGTATGCCCAGAAAATTCATTTAATGATTTATTAAAAACACCAGAAAACTAAAGTTTTGAAGAAGGATTACAAATATTACAATAAAATTCAACATTCTAAGATCTCCCAAGCACCAGTGTATGCCATTTACAACTTGAAGTTTAGTGCGCTTAGTTCGAAACAGAAACAAAGTATCACCATTATATTTTGATCCATGGAATTATTAATGTGCATATTTCCCTCTTCATACTGGATTCACATGAAGTTAGGAAACAGCCAATCAACAGTTTTATTATTAAAAACAGACTCAGAAACCTTTTAAATGGTCCTTTCTCATTTCAGACTGCATTTTTAGTTCTAGGACATAATTTATTTCCAGTGATTATGATAAAATTATTCTTTCCTTCAATTATCTTCAGTGAAGTGGAACATTGAGACTTGTAATAATGGGATACAACTACAGTACTCATACATTTTTAAAATCCTTATTCATTTTCCTAAGAATCTTTGCCAGCTATCTGTGAAACATATTTACTTTATTTTTATGTGTTGATGACCCATGCAAATACAGTATGAAGTACTGATATTAAACAATTTTGTACTCGTTTTCAGAGTAAATTACTGCTCATTACAGTGCATGTTGTTTTAGTCAATGTATAAATACAGAATATTATATAAATTAAATTATTTAGAATTAATCTCACTACTTGCTAACTTGTTAACCATAAAACATTTTGCATGTTCTTAATAACAAACAATCTAGGGAGGCATATAATACAATTTAGATTAAAATAATTTAATTTACTGACATTATTTAAATATATTTACATGTTTCTCTTTGGTAATGTTTGATACTGTTATTTAACACAGAAGTGCCATTAATGTTACAGTTACATTAAATAATAAATAATGGAAGTTTGCATGTTTTTATAATAACATAACTACAGAAATTTTGACTAATGTCCTCTGTATCAATTGTCTCTAAATTTAAACATAGAATAAATCACATTATAAACTCTAATTTTCATACAGTGCGATACTTGATGAAAATTATATTTCCCAGATTTCTATTTGGATAGTGATGGTCCTGGCCCTAACTATCGACCAGATCCTCTAGGCCAGGACACGACGTACTACGGCCATCGACCTCCTTACAATAGCATAGGTAGCTATATCACTTAATAAATATAATACTATCACTCCATTAAGCACATATTTTACATTCTAGATTTTCTCCAATAAATCAGAGGTGTCTAAAGATATGGATTCATAATTGGCAGTTACCACTGATAACATCATCAAGAATACGACATTTTAATGGCATAACATTAAATCACAGTATGCTTAATAAATTAAGCTTTACTTTCACCATTGTAGCTTTTGGAAGCCTTTTGTTAAAATGTCATTACAGAGAAAGCCAAATTGTGTGTTTATAATATAAATAATATAAATATTAAACTATTAAATTACTGTCTTATACTGAAATGATGGGCTTCATAGATCTTGGTGGTGGCATTGCTGGTGGTGGTTTCATCATGAGTTCATTTTTTGTTCTCAAGAACTGTTGCTCTTCTTAGACTATTTTCTGTATGCTGTATGCATAACCTTATAAAATGTATTCCAATATATGTATTTGTTAAATTATAAGGTGTTTTTCTGTTGTTTGTACCTATTATCTATTGTGCTCACTGACAATGCAAAACATTACTGTTCTCACCATCAGTGACTATTAGAGCTCAAAGGGTTATCTATTTCTATGAGTTCAAGAACATTAATTCAGTCAAGTGGGAAAATGACTGCAATTGCATATCTTATTTCATGAATGTATATATAGACATACATGGTGAACAAGTCTGAAGCCGGGAAAGCATGCTGTGCCCAGATTATCCTACAATAAGACCAGGCATGCACAGATTTCTAGCTAACCTATTGTTAGTCACAAAGCCATGACTGCATCACATTACCATTTATTCATTTAACTATCAGAATCAGATACAGAAAGGGTTGGGAAAAGAGAGTACATGTCCCAAGAAGCTAAAGAAATTGTTTATGTCTTGCAGAGGAGAAACATCTCATCCTCTTAAGAAGACTAAGCATGCTTCTTACATCACATGGAACACAGAGTGATAACTCATTGCAACATCTCGGTTCATGGCTAATGAGATAGACCGGCTGTGTTGCACGAGTTGTATTCTTGTGAGATGTCTTACAGTTAGTCTGACAATTGTACAACATAAATTCAAGTTTATCCACAGAATGAACTTGCTTGTAAATAAACATAAAAATTTAAGTGATTACATAGTAATTATAATGAAGGTAAAGCTTTCACCCATGTTCATACAAGAATCTGATAGGAAATAATAAATATCAATAGTTTAAATGATATTCCTTGTAAGCGAGTATCTCATAACAGCATCATAATATTCTGATATTATTTTGTTACAACCAACTGTCATGACAATACATACTTCAAAATAATTAAACTCATTTACTATAAAGTAACAATATTCTGCTTACCTTGATATAAATTTGATAAAAGGCACTTTTAACCACATATTCCTTTTAATTTACTTGAATTGAAGATATCCCACTCAATCAGTCACTACTGATCTGCATTTAGGGCAGTCGCCCAGGTGGCAGATTCCCTATTTGTTGTTTTCCTAGCCTTTTCTTAAATGATCGCAAAGAAATCGGAAATTTATTGAGCATCTCCCTTGGTAAGTTATTCCAGTCCCTAACTCCCCTACCTATAAACAAATTAGAATTGACCAGATAAATTGCTTCTTATTGTCTTGAAAGTTAGGCTAAATATCTATTCTAATGCAGAAATAGTACCAGATTCTCACATTTGCTATTTGTAAGTTAATTAAATTTTGTTAAATATTAGACCTTTTGACTGAGCAGAGTGGCTGCATACTATGGGTGTGGAGCCAAGCTCAGCTTTGGGAGATGAGAGGGTTCAAACTCCACCATCAGTTGTCTTGAGAATGGTTTTCTGTGGTTTTCAGTTTTCACATCTAGATAAATTCTGGGACAGTTCCTATTCATAGGCCACAGCTGATTACTTCCGCCTCCTTACATAATTCCTTTTGCCATAATTTATTTCATCTTCACTCGCCCCTCAACTGAGGTTGGTAGCAGGAAGGGCATCCTGCCATAAAACATGCTGTACAATTTAATCTCACCTCATTCCTGACTCTGTATCAGGAAGCGGAACTAAAAGGTAGGCATACATTGGAAGACCTTCAGAAGTGTTGACATCTAGTTATGTATTATTATTTATTAAAAATCCTTCTGTGTACATAAAACGTTTTTAGGAATCATTTACCACCAGAATAGACAGGATTACTTTGTTAACCCTGACAGTAACACGTCTATAAATATCGCTTTAGTTACACCACACGTCTCAAAGACATGCCACTCAAAGCCTATTATTTAAAGTTACATTAAAGTTACCAGACGGAATGAACAAGGAATAGAGGTGGTGGAGGGGA
This sequence comes from Anabrus simplex, assembly GCF_040414725.1. Taxonomy (NCBI): domain Eukaryota; kingdom Metazoa; phylum Arthropoda; class Insecta; order Orthoptera; family Tettigoniidae; genus Anabrus; species Anabrus simplex. The sequence goes on from NC_090266.1 coordinate 489,488,450, forward strand.
TAACTCTCCCCTCCTTATGAGGACTAGATGACATTCATTCGCACAACACGTCAGAAAATTGTATGGTGTAATTGTCACGGTTAAAAGGGAAATTAATAGAGTTTTGGAAAAAAATACCTAAGCTTACAGAAAATGCTGTGCCAGCAAACTTTCGCACTGTTCTAAAAGGGTTCTTCAAGTGAAAGGCGTGGCTGATGTAAAAGATGAACATTTAGACCAGGCTATTCGAGAAAGCACTGAATCTAATAAACAATAATTGAAACATGATTCAATAAATTATATACCGTAAATGATAATTCTTTCATATCCATGATCTGGCTCACACTTGCTGTTTCCACGATTACGGTACCTAAATATTCCTTCTTTGCCGAAGTTATGACCAAATGGTTGCACAAAAAAACTCTCTCTCTCTCTCCACATGACAAGCTTAATTCTCAACGGAAATATATGCGTTTTATTGTGAAGTCGTGGGCGAATCATGTGGCTGACCATTCAGTTAAAGAAAACAAACTATTGCAGAAGTAACAACAAATCTGCATGTAGGTCACATAGGTTTCTCACTACATTTAAATTTGAGAAGTGGTGGTGTTGGTAGTGATTATTGTTTTAAGGTGAAGTACAATTGGGCAACCATCCTCTATTAACAATAATCAGAGGGAAAAAATGAAAGGGGTACAACACTTCCAAAAATGAAAGTATTGGCCAAAGGAAGAGGGCCACGAGGGGCGTGAAAATGAAAGACTCCCTAGGCCTCAAAAACCTAATATGGTTGGGATCCAAAAAGAACAAGAGTTGACCAATGGAGGTCGGATAGGGTAGATGAAAGTGAATAGCCTGACACAAGGAATTGGAAGCAATGCCAGGACTTAGCTAAGGGCCTCAATGTCTCCAACCCACGCTTCGAAGTTAAGAGACCTGCGGATCTCATTTATTCACCTACACAGGCAGGGAATACTGTGGATGTTATCCTACCACCCCCATCCACAGAGGAATATTTGAGAGAAGACATTAGTGTCGTATAAATGAAAAACCCAACTGATAGCGTGCAATGAATCGTTACAATACACAGTTATGAAACGTAAGTACACGCCTGTAAACAATAAAAAATCACCATTAAAATTTAAAATAATTCAATTTAATTGAAAGCTAGACAGATAAACATAAATTCTATCTGGGAGAAGGTGAAGATGGACAGGTATCCTGTCACAGATAATACGTGGCTGTTGACACTGAATTTTTTTGGAAAATCTGTTGGTATATACCTTGGCTAGGCTTTACAGAGATTTTTCGTCTTTCAGCAATGAAAATGCTGCAGATTATTGTATGTCTGTATCATAATTTGATTGGTGTTCAAATGCACTACAGTGTGAAGGAATTTTGTACCACTGAAAGAAAATATAATAATTGTTACATTTCTGTATCCACCATGGGATTGAAAATACATTATGAGTTCATAGAACACAGAAGAAAACATCACCTCAGTAAACACTGAAAATAAATACCAAATGAAGCTATATAATTTCACACACGATTGCAATATTGAAACTTACTGAATTTTTGAATAGGAGGCAAGGAAATAAATGTATCACTGTTGTGAAAACCATTATGAATGCCAGCAGAACAAGATGTTACTCTGTACTTGATAACAATATTAACATAATCTAACCACGAGGGAACTGAAAATTAATTATGACTACATTTCTATAATTTTCCATTAATCTGTATCAGTAAATATAACTTATAGAAGTAAAATGGACATTACACAGAGACACTATGTAGTCAAATGAATCAGAAATTTTGTTTACTTCTCTCCTTTCTGTGATCACACTAGTGCCATCAGGTGATTCCAACGCACCATAGCTTGTCTATCTCCTCAGCCAAGGTCTCGGTCAACCAGACGAATCAGGAGGTGGTTTGGGCTTTCATTCACAGCGAATAGCATAGACATATGCATATAAAAAGAAAGTACATAGGAAGTCTGATTTACCCTAGTCAACTCATGATGTGGATACCAGAATCGCATGCAGAGAGCCTAAGCCTTCGATTTATGGTGAAGGGAACTACTTTCAAAAAAGAGTCAAAATATATTCATACTTCTAAAAATAAAATACAATATTAATAGTAAAAATAAAATACAAACCTGAAACAATTGATTATAAAACTTTATTTATTTATTATTTATCGTATGATGTACACAGAAAGATTGTATAAATAAGTATGCAATATATACACAATGTATACAAAACTTAACACGATAGACTGATTCTCTCGCCATAACCATAAATGCACAAATCCACAAACTTAACGAAAGAATACCATAAGATAAAATATCACAACCAAAATAATAGCTTAAATTACTAAACTCTCCAGATCCCCAATTTAAAAAAATGTTATGAAATATATTAAAGACTCGTCAATAATCAATAAAAAACACATTGGGATTAAAAACATAATTATACTCGTAAATATAAACTTTAACATTGTAAGACTCTAAATGTCTGAAAAAAATCATTGCCATGTGTGCGAATTATGAAAACCAACACAGATAATCCTAAAGCCCCCTCACATACTGAAAATGTCCAAACAAAACATACTGTAACAAAGTTCATAATCCAAAAAATTTAAATACATAAAAAGCAAGCCGAATAGGCTTAATACGATAAATTCTAAACTCAACAATATTGATAACTAGCTGACCCAACAGACGTTGTTCTGTCAAAAATAAATGACAATGGAACGAACTGAAATTCAGTCTGTACTGCACGAAAAAATCAGAATAATGCAAATGACTACATTATCAACATCAAATGAGTTATTTTTCTACTGGTTCCAAACGTTCGTAACAAACTACTGGAAAAACGTGTTTTCATTACCTGCAATATTAATATCTTGATTGTGAATAAGAAAATGCTCAAATAGGTCACAGCATATCACTACCCAGAAATAACCCTGATTGACTGTAACGTAGATGGGAACTGTTCAGCAGGTCTTCAAATCCCTCACAGAGCCATAATTATCCCCTGTTGCAAATAGTTGATGGTGTGAAGATAATGTGGAAAAATTTACTCCTCTTTCTTCGTAGGAAATAACTATCATAGAAAACACTGATTCAAATGAACACTATGAAGATATTTTTCATTGTAAAGCTTTAAAGTATACGATATTTTTTTGTTTGATTACCTGGTGTGTAAACAAACAAAGTTGATGGTTTTCCAACATGGGAATAGGCAACATACGATTGGCCATGCGAGAAACATGGTTGTTCAAGATTAATGCTGCAAACACTCAATGAATGCCCCTGGGATTTATTTATGGTCATAGCAAAAGCGACCCGCACTGGAAACTGCAGTCGTTTAAATTTAAATGGTATGTCAGTTGGAATCATAGAGATGCATGGTATCAAAACGTCTTCTCCTTTATACTTCCCCCGTTAAAATGGTTGCTTCAATCACATTGTTCAGTAATGTTTTCACCGCTAGCCGTGTGCCATTACAAAGACGCAGTTGGTTGATATTTCGTAACATTATGACCACTGATCGGACCTTTAATTCAAGAATGTGAGGCAGCAATCCTGGCAAATGCAGCGAGTTCAAAAATCTGTAAATTAAGGACAGGTTTATTATTTTTGTCACAAAAACTATTAAATAAAATAAACAAAACAATATGGGGGATAAGTCTGTTTGTTATATGTTAAAAGAAAGCAATGTTATATATTACCTTGAAAGTTGGCATGAAATTGTCCCGAAGTACATTTGTTGCCCTAAATGAAGTCATTTGAAAGCAGTTGTTATATGTTTGGATATTTGTAAGCAAATGTATGGAATTTGTTCCTGTTCCTGAAACCAATGAGTACAATGGATCTGTTGGTGGAATCAATGGCACTAATTTCACGTTGCCATTTGCGCAACACAAACCAGCAGCTTCATTTTTTTATTTCAATGCCTTACAATTTTGGCAAACCGAGTGCATAGATCCAATAGCAACACATTGGTAGGCACTGTAGTCAATTGAAACATCGTAACTGAAAGCAGCTCGATTCAAACTTGCAAGATTATTAGCAGAACGACGCGCTGCACGGGTTTGTGATATTCGAATCCTTTCAGTTTCATTTCACTCTTCACGTTGTTGTGCAGTCCAGTTAGACTGAAAATTAGCTTGGCTTGTAGCATTTCGAGTTCTTTGACCGAAGTTGCTCCGCCCACGTCTTATAGGTGGCATGAGCCTTGAAATGAGTAAGTTATACTGTATATGGAAGCACACACAAAATAACCAATCAACCAAAGAAATCAATGAACTTGTTTGTTGAGAAGCGAAAATTTAAAAGTAATTAGGGTAGACAAAGGTCTCCAACTATAACAAAACACGACACTGCATGCGACTGTCTGGAGAGTGATGTTTGGGAGATCCGTACCGGCAGTCGAGGCAGCCAGATAGCCAGCCAGCCCGTGCGAAACCAAAACCCAAGGAGACATTCTTCCCATCACAAACTGAGAACTAAGTGAGATAAGAACTTGGGGTTTGTTTTAAAAATAAGTTCCATATCTGAAGACCATTTGTCTTGCTTTGATCCCCCATGCAAATTTAATAGCAAAGAAGTTGGCCAGCGACTGACTTTTTCATGCCTGCACATAAAAATCTCTGAACATGACTGAAAAGAAACACAAACAGTGCATGTTCTTATCATTTAAATTTAAAAACAAACTTATCTACATCGAGTTGAAATGTTCCTACTACTACTTATATTACTACTACTACTACTACTACTAAACGTTTTCATTCCTCCCCTGAAGGGGGAGGCAGGCCTCCTAGACGGTGATGCCATCTCTCAGGCCGGGAGATTTGTTACGGTGAAGGAGATGTGCGGAGAAGGTGAGGGGGTGGGCGGCCGTGGCCTATACTATGAACTGTCCTGGCATTCGCCTTAGCGCAGGAGGATGGAAAACCACAGAAAACCATTCTCAGGACAGCCAACGGGTGGGGCCAGGCGTGAAGTCCGGCACTGTGCCCCAGACCCGTCTCCTGAATGCAGAGGCGTAGAGCCACGGTAGAGCCGTGCCAACTTTCCTCTGCTCAGTTGGCCAGTCAAAGTGCAGAGCATATGGAACAACAACCCACTCTGCATTTACCGACGAAATGTTCCTTTACCAGCAGTGAAAAAATTACAAATATAGTGATTATAAAATAGGAGTTATGACATGATAAGTTCTATGCAATGAAGATTTTGCATTTGAGGTAACATTCCATTATATTATCATTTTCACATTCAATTATTTTGTAAACCTTTTTTTGTTAACGGCATCAAATGCGGCCTGAAATTTTGTATATAATCTGATATTCACCCATTTTAACCAATAACATTGAGATTACGGACATTTGGCAAATGCGCTGGATTAGAGGAGGACAGCGCTAAGCGCAAATGTGGCAGAAGGAAAGAGAGACGAACAGTTTGAATGGAAAAAGAGAAATGGGGCTTTTACATTTTTCCAGGCATTTTTTCCAATTTTTCTCTTTGTAAAAACCTTACTCGGACTTCGACGAATATTTGGAAAAAAGAATTAGCCAAATTGGTCCAGCCGTTCCCGAGTTTTGCGCTTAGAAACTCATTTAGCAATTCATTTTTATTTATATAGATAAATGTTTACGTTTAGAACAAAATATTCATACCTCTACTAAAAAACTAAAATTAGTGTAACTCAATTTATAGAAAAAATACAATCCGTAAATTGAAAGTAAACAAAGTCGTCATAAAAGAATAAATCATTCATGTCAACAAAGCTAAAAACAATCTAAAGATTGGAGAAAAATAATATATCAAATAATTTGACACCATTGGATATGTTCCTTCCTTAGAAAATAACTTAACTGCATCAGCAAAAGGCTGGGGCAACCCAGTCTAAGAACTTTACATGCAAATGGAGCATCTTTCTTCTTTATTTGCCTTTACCTTCATGTAGGTCGTGGAATATATTATGGTTCATATAACTATATACATACATGATCAACAGGTGTTGTAATTCTGTTTCTAGTAATAGGAACAGCTTTTATAGGATATGTTTTACCTTGGGGACAAATACCTTTGAGGGGCCACAGTTATTACACACCTTTTATCATCTGTTCCCTATTTAGGAATTGATTTGGTACAATAAGTTTGAGGAGGATTTGCTGTTGACAATGCCTATAATTTATTTAATATAACAGTTTTAGAGCACATTTATGGCTACCAAGGAAAAGTTATGGCCTTGGAGTAATTCACAGAAATCACAGAAAATAAAGTGCAATATAATATTTGTTATTGATAACAATATTAAAAGCCATGAGATAGTCTGTTTCAAGACATTCAAGTATTGAGTAGTAATGCAGTCTACTTGTAGCTTAAACTAACTTCTATTGTACTGGTACTTAATTTCCTGTGAATGGATAGTCAAAATTTTATTATAAAAATACAAAGTTTATATAAAAGAAAGGAGAGAAAGCATAATTCAAATGAATAACAATGCTCAATTTTCATTTAGTTGCAAATTAACAGTTATGTTAATATTAACAAAGAAGTTCAAATATACTCTGAGGACAAGGAATTCTAAAAAGATGATCCACATGTACTACAACAGATTAACCAAAAACATATCAATTTAAAAGACCTTGAATCCCTTCTTATGAAAAAAAAGAAATGTTTACCGCAAGTTGTGATTCAAACATGCACTCAGAGAGTGATTAATAATAACTACTTTTACGGTTTTTGGAAGCACTGAAATGCAGGGATTTTTTCCAGCAGTTCTTTTACGTGCAGGTAAATCTACCAAAATGAGCCTGATGTATTTGAGTACTTTCAAGTACCACTGGAAGGAGCTAGGAATGAACTTGCAAACTTGGGCTCAGAAATTCAGCACTAACTGTTTTGAGACACTCAGCCTGCCATCATTTTGACTGGAGATTTCAACTGCCAATCTTGAGACTCTCAAGGAAGAATAATTCTCATCCCTACAGATACAAATTACACCGTGTTTGTCAAGCACTAATTTCTTATTCCTACCTGTAGAAAAGTCCCCTTTGCCCAAGAATAAATTTCAGAATTTTGTTATTCGAACTGTGTATTAAACATTATAAAATAACATAGGTTTTTTGTAGCTAAGCAGAATAAGAAAAAGACTAGCTTGAAGATAACCATCTCCCAATGTCTTTAATGATTCATAATTATTAAGAATCGCTCCATGAATAATCAGGAACAGTGTATAAGTTAGAAGTTACTGGAATTCTTTCAAATTTCTGTCATCTCCATTATGATTCTAGATTACACCTTGGGTATTCATGGACTTCAACATTCTTGATCATATTATAATAGCCTATGGGGAGAGGAAGTGTTAATTTCTGAAGATAAATCCTCTGTACAAAACCCACATTCCTGTACAACATCCAATTGGTCACAATCACAAGGAATTTGAACACTACAGAATGTAATAATAAAGACTATTCATCTTTGTTAAAAACCAGACATTCACCAAATTTCAATTAAGAGCCAAACAGTTTTTATGCTGCGATCACAAATTTGCATCTCAAGCTCTCTCTGGTGCCTGTTATTGTGGATGTATTTAATTCACGTCACCTCTTTGTGAAAAGTACTTATTGTTCTCTTTGTGGTAGGCCTACAAGCTCTTAAAATCACCCATTCTCTGAGTGATTACTCTTGAAAGTGGCTTGCAGAATATCAGTCCCCTGATAGTGTGTTGAAACCCAGTTCTTGTAATGAGAACAATGAGGACACCTTGCTTTTGAGTTGATAACTGGTATGAGTCTGTTGTTGGTGTTCAAGTGTTTGTGGTACGTGATGTATCTGAGGAAACCCATAGTTTTATCCTTCAAAAGAACATCCAGAACTTCTAGAATCACCTTTTACAGCATTGGTACAACAATGCCTTCATTTCAGAAAATTATGATGCATGTTACTTAGTCCAGCTGCTTGATTAAATGGTCAGCATACTTGCCTTCAGTTCAGAGGGCCTTGGGTTCAATTTCCGGTTTGTCTGAGGATATTAACTGCATGTAGTTAATTTCCCTGACTAAAGGACCGGATTTTTGTGATCATCTTAATACACATCTACATACAACAAATCACACTACCAACCACCATCAGAAGTGCACAATATAAAATACATCCCTCCAAATATGGTTAGAACAGGAAGGGTATTCGGCCTGGGCATAATCCACATTATTGCCAACCCTAAATGACTGAGAAAAGGCCAAGAAAGAAGATGGCACGAGTCACTTCTACTACACACATAAGGGTAATTCTCTGTCATGGGAAGAGATGAAACTACCCTAACTAAAGTAGTTAGCCTACTGTTCACACCCTCTTCTAGCATGGACAGTACAGGATGATGCATGGAATGGGATGAAGTAGATACATCCATGTAGCAAGTGGTCAGGTATTAAATATAACAATATGAGTAGAAAAGGAGTGTGTAACAGTAACACTACCAGATGAAATTGAAGGGAACATATACCTTCATATAATTAGATATGCAAGCTGCAGACATGAAAAAGAGTGAGTGACTAGACAAAAGAGTGATTGAATGGGTGGCTAACTTTCTAGAAAATAGAACTCAGAGATTTAGAGCAGGTGATCCAGTAACAATTAAGATGTGGGGAGGGGGAGTCCTGTAGGGCAGCATTATTGGACCTCTATGTTTGTTTTTTACAATTTACTTTACATTGCACTGACACAGAATGGTCTTATGGGGACAATGGGATTATTTCTAACAATAACATATTAAGCAAATAAACCAAATTATATATGATGTTTTGATTTATACTGTACTTTCACAGCCTTGAATATCAGATATTTTAGTCATTTGTATTTATTCCGGGTAAACATATACAAAGCTGGTTCCAGCAGTGTAGCATGCATGCCTCTTACCCAGAGGCCCTGGGTTTAATTCCTGGCCAGGTCAGGGATTTTTACCTGGATGTGAGGGTTGGTTCAAGGTCCACTCAGCCTACATTATTACAATTGAGGAGCTATCTGATGGTGAGATGGTGGCCCCGGTCTAGAAAGCCAAGAATAACTGCCGATAGGATTTGTCATGCTGACAACACAAGACCTTATAATCTGCAGGCCTTTGGGCTGAGCAACGATCAGTTGGTAGGCCATGGCTCTTCGGTGATGTTGCGCCATGAGGTTTGGTTTGGTTTTTCAACCTATACAAAACTGCTGGGAAACAACGTTTCACTAAGAATTTGTTGCTTTTGTCCTGTAAAAGAGAAAGATCATGGTATCATTTACCATATAAGTAATTAATCTATGTCATTAATGAGCACAGGAGTTAGAATGAATTTGGACATTAAATGTACTTCTATTAAAATCTCCTCTTTCCATGCTTGATGCTCAGTACTGACTTCATTATAGGTGGAGGTGGCTATGGCAGCAGTGGAGGAGGCTCTTATGGAGGAGGATCCTATGTAGGAGGTGGGAGCTATGGAGGCCATGGAGGAGGCAGCGGCCATGGTGGTGGTAGCGGTGGCTATGGTGGATATGGTGGTGGTGGTGGTGGTGGTGGTGGTAGCGGTGGCTATGGCGGATACAGTGGTGGCAGCTATGGAGGAGCTGGAGGAGGAGGATACACTGGAGGAGGAGGATACACTGGAGGAGGCGGAGGTTATGGAGGGGCCTCTTATGGGGGTGGAGGAGGAGGAGGTGTAGTAGGGGGAGGAGGAGGATACGTTGGTCCGTCTGGTGGCTACGGTGGACCAGGACCAGGACCAGTAGGAGGTCCAGGAGGACCAATTGGTGGAGATGGATTCTACGGAGGAGCAGCTAGTGGTACTCGACCCTTTGCATCTCGCTGTGATGAGGGTGATAGCTTTAGACAGGTAAGTGTGAGCATATGTGCATAAAAGGCTAAAATACTGTTGGCTGCATGCCACCTTAACGTTATCACAGTTTATACAATAAGAAATGACAGAAAGGGGATGATAGAATGATCATTCCAAGCAAGAAGATCCCTGTTTAGAACACATGTGCCTGCTTCAATGTGCTTATAACATTTAGTATACCAAGTGTATGCATAAGTTTTTGCCAGTTTTGTGTTAAACAAAACACGAAATTTTCAAGGGAAATTCATTTTTTGTTTATTCAAAATATTGCCCAGCAGCTTCTACACACTTCGCCCATCTTTCAGGTCAGTTATGAACACCATGCCAGAAAAACTGCTTCTCTTTTGCGGCAAACCTAAGTCATCATTCATTCCAGCAACACTCTCCGCTAAGTCACTGACATTGATTAGGTCTACATTCCATGTAATTATATGTCCTTTGTTGTGCAGCTTTTCATTGGAAATACAGTGATATGCATTAATGGCAGCTATAAATGTCATTTGTCATGAAAATAAACCTTGTACTTATTAAACTTGTGATTCATTGTTAAGAAAAACTAAGTCAACAATTTTCTTTACTTTTGTTTCAATTTCAAGACAGATAAAGCCAAATAAATAGTCCTACACCTTTCTAGAATAATACTATTATGAAGAATAATGCTTATATAGGACACCAAAAGCTCTTCACAATTAAATGCAAAAAACAGGTTATTTCAATTATCTCAATACAGAAAAACTGACATAGTACCTTTTAACAATGACTGATTCAATTTCAGCTTATAATATTTTCATCATTTGTAGATTTTTAAATTATCAAATGCATTTGACTGCTTCATTTCACAGGTGGGAGTTCGCCTTCGTGTGCGACGCCAGTTCGTGAGAAGATTCACCTCTGCACCATCACTGCCACTCTGTGAACGAGAATGTGCTGATGCACGAGACTTTTTGTGTCTGTCTTTCAACTACAGGTATCATATATCCCATAACCACAATGATCTGAAATCATATAGGAACATGTAGTTCTATATGAACGAAATCTTAACATAAGAAGCCCGAAGGACACTAAAAGTATTTACCTTCTTGCAGGCCCTACGGTCCATCCTATGGAGCAGAGAGGGAAAACTGTGAACTCAGCGATCGGAACACAAGAGATTTGGATATAAATAACCCCTTGTATTTTGAGACTACACCAGATTATGACTTCTATGAAAGATTCGGTGGGAGAACAGGCGTAGCAGGAGACTGCTTGGATGGTAAGTGAACACCAGCAACAGTAACTTAACATCTATTTCTTCATTTAAATAAATAGATGTGAAAATAGTGAAAATGAATTAAGGTACTCCAAGCAATACAAGAGATTTGGTGCTTTCAATAGCGAAGGTCAGGGCTTTAGCCTGTAGGCTCCAACAATGGAACTTATCAAAAATATTAAACAGTATTTCCTTTCATTATCATCACAGATCCTTGCAGAAATATTTTTCTATGTGTGCCCTCTCCACCCCTAATAAAAAAAAAGCAAAAACTTAGTTATATGATAGGTTTGCCCAGTAAATCTATATATATAAAATAACTTGTCCTGACTGACTGACTGACTGATTCATCATCGCCGAGCCAAAACTACTGGACATAAAGAAATGAAATTTTGGGGATACATTCATATTAAGATCTAGGTGCTCGCTAAGAGAGGATTTTTGGATATTCCGTCGCTAAGGGGGTGAAAATGGGGGTGAAATTTTAAAATGAGTGCATGTATATCTCAAAACTTTAAAAGTTTACAGATGTAAAATTTGGTATTTAGAGTCTTCTTTAAAAATAGGGAAACACTTATTTTATTGTTTTCAGAAAATCCCAATAGGAGGGGTGAAAAAGGGGTTGAATGCCTTTAATCAGGATACCAGTAATTATATCTCAGAAACTGAAGATATTACTAACCTGAACATTTTTACTTTTGATCACTTTTAAAAATAAAGAAACACGCATTTTTGTCTTTCGAAAATCCAATTAACAGGAGGGTGAAAAGGGGGGTGAATTTTTAAAATGAGTGTATCTATATCTCAAAACTTAATTAAGGTACAGCCCCAGCATTTTCCAGCTGATGAGTCCAAATGGCACGCCTGGACGAAACTCTGCATAATGCACACAGCCTAACCACCCAAAAGCTGGTTCTATTGCTGTGATTATAAGATCTGCGGCTGTGAAAGCCTTTTTTGATATAGGTATCTTTTTGTTTATGGAAAATCCAATTAATGAGGGGGGTGAAAAGGGAGTGAATTTTTAAAATAAGTGTATCTACATCTTTAAACTTTAAAAGTTTACAGGTGTAAAAATTTGTATTTAGAATCTCCTTTAAAAATAAAGAAACATGTATTTTTTGTTTTCGGAAAATCCCAATAGGAGGGGTGAAAAACGGGTTGAATGCCTTTTTATGAGGATACTTATATCTCAGAAACTGAAGATATTACAGATCTGAAAATTGGTATTTGGTATCTCCTTTAAAAATAAAGAAACTTTTTTTCTTTTGCTGTTGGAAAATCCAAATAGTGGGGGGGGGGGGGGGTGAAAAGGGGGTGGATTTTTAAAATGAGTGTATCTATATCTCAAAACTTTAAAAGATTGCACATGTAAAAATTGATATTTAGAGTCTCCTTTAAAAATAAAGGAACGCGTATTTTTTGTTTTCTGTAAATCCCAATAGGAGGGGGTGTAAAAAGGTGAATAATGGGTTGAATGCCTTTAATGAGGATACATATATCTCAGAAACTGAAGATATAGCAGAACTGTAAATTTGTATATGGGATCTCCTTTAAAAATAAAGAAAACATTTTTTTTGTTTTTTGTTTTTGAAAAATCCAATTAATGGCGGTTAAACAGGAGTGACAAATTGGGGTGAATTTTTGAAAGACTATATCTACAGAATATCTGATATACGTAGAATGTTACAGACGTAAAAAGTGGTATTTGGAATCTCCTGTAAATGTAAAAAAACATAGGTGATTTGTTTTTGGAAACTCCTCTTAAGAGGAACTAAAAAGGGGGTGAAATTTTAAAATGAGAATTTATACAGTATATCTAAGAAAAACTTAACATGTAACAGAAGTGAGAGATGGTATTTTTTATCTTTATTAAAAATGAAGAAACGTGTATTTTCAGTTTTCGGAAATACCACTTGGGTGCACGGGGTGTAAAAGTGACTGAAAATGGTGTTGAATTATTTTAATTAGGCTACCGTTATCTCAAAAATGAAGATGTTACAGACGTGAAATTAGATATTTGGAATCTGCTTTAAAAGTAAAGAAACATGTATTCTCAGAAAATCCAATGAATGGGGAGAGGGGTGAAAGAATTGAAAAATTAATTGACTTAATTATATGAGAATACTTACATCTAATAACAACTAAAGTTGTTAGGGCCTACAGACGGGAAAATTGGTATTTGGATCTCCTTGAAAAACAAAGAAAAACCCGTTTTGGGTGGGGGGCGGGAATCATCTTGAGGGGCGGGAGTGAAAAGGAGTTGAATTCCTTTCATGAGGACACATAAATCAAAAACTGAAGAAGTTAGAGTCGTGATAATTGGTATTTAGAAGATCCTTTACTATTAAAGAAACAAGTACATTTTGCCGGAAAATTCACTTGAGGGGGGGGGTATGAAAGTGAAAAAAGCTAATTATTTTGATCTCAGAACTGAAGGTAATACACGTGAAAATTGTTGTTTGGAATCTCCTTTAAACATAAAGAAACACGCCTTCTTTTAGTTTTTTTGGGGGGTGGGGTGTAAATAAACTTAACGGTGGTGGGGTGTAAAACGAGGTGAGACCAATTGATTTTACTGTTCATAATGTATTTATAAGGAGCCTCCGTTGGTCAGGCGGCAGCACGCCGGCCTCTCACTGCTGGGTTCCGTGGTTCAAATCCCGGTCACTCCATGTGATATTCGTGCTGGACAAAACGGAGGTGGGACAGGTTTTTCTCCGGATACTCCGGTTTTCCCTGTCATCATTCATTCCAGCAACGCTCTCCAATATCATTTCATTTCATTTGTCATTCATTAATCATTGCCCCAGAGGAGTGCGACAGGTTTCGGCAGCTGGCACAATTCATATTGTCGCTGCTAGATGGAGTTTTATTCATTCCATTCCTCACCCTGTCGAATGACTGGAAACAGGCTGTAGATTTTCAATGTATTTATTCTGATTATAAACCGATCATTTTTAATCTTTCCTGGGTTCGCTTTAAAGAGCCATCTTTTCCTTCGGAGAACGTTCTTAGATTACAGTAGATTCTCCTGGCATATAAATAAAAATTTAAACAAATTTGAAATAAACGACAGGAATTAGATTGACCGTCCAATTGTTCACCCCTATATTAAGGTCAATAATACACGGAAGTATGTCATTCGTATCGCCAGAAATCCCGCACACTTGCCTACGCGCGACAATGATGCTGGTCACATTGTGAACAATGACAATGGCAGAGGATGTAATTTACCACCAAGTAGCAGCCTTGCATCTTGCTGTGGGGTCCAGAACATCTACAATAATAATAATAATAATAATAATAATAATAATAATAATAATAATAATAATAATAATAATAATGTTCTGGACCGTCGTCAAATGTGCGGACCACATTGGAAACGGGTCCTGGATGGGTAATGACTAAAACTGCAGTCCGGCCGCGGGTTCAGTACCGCCAAGGCACCCAAGACGACACCACGCTGGATCTCCTGAAGGATTTGATCCATATTAGAAATGCTTATAGGAAAAGATGGCAAAGATTTAGGGACCCAACTGACCGGGTGGAATACCTGGACCTAGCTCAGGAAGTACGAAGTCGATTGCTGAAAAGAAAGATTGAAAAATGGGAGGAAACTTGCCGTAATCTACTAGAAAACGAGTCAGATCGCGAATTTTGGCGGATTCTCTCAGAAAACGAGTCAGATCGCGAATTTCGGCGGATTATATATAAAACATTAAACATTCAATTATAAATTTCAGTATAATACCGTAGCAAAGCACGGATATCTTGCTAGTCTATATATATAAAATAACTTGTCCTGACTGACTGACTGATTCATCATCGCCGACCCAAAACTACCGGACATAAAGGAATGAAATTTTGAGGATACATTTATATTACAATGTAGGTGCTCGCTAAGGGATGATTTTTGGATATTCCATCGCTAAGGGGGTGAAAAGGGGGGTGTATTTTTAAAATGAGTATATCTATATCTCGAAACTTTAAAAGTTTACAGCTGTAAAAATTGGCATATAGATTGTCCATTAAAAATAAAGAAACATGTTTGTTTTTTTTTTTTTTTTGAAAATCCCACTAGGAGGGGTGAAAAAGGGTGAAAAATGGGTTGAATGCCTTTAATGAGGATACTTATACCTCAGAAACTGAAGATGTTACAGACATAAAAATTTAAATTTGGAACCTCCTTTAAAAATTAATTTTTATTTTTAGAAAATCCAAACAATAGGGGGTGAAAAGGGGGGTGAAATTTTAAATTGAATGTATCTATATCTCAAAACTTTAAAAAGTTTACAGATGTAGAAATTGGTATATAGAATCTCCTTTAAAAATAAAGAAACACATACTTTTTGTTTTCTGTAAATCCCAATAGGAGGGGTGAAATATGTGAGTAAGGGGTTGAATGTCTTTAATGAGGATACTTATATCTCAGAAACTGAAGATATTACAGACCTAAAAATTAGTATATGGGATCTCCTTTAAAAATAAAGAAATTTTATTTTTTTGTTTTTGGAAAATCTAATTAATGGGGGTTAAACAGGAGTGACAAATTGGGGTGAATTTTTAGAAAAACGATATCTACAATATATCTCAGAAACGTAAAATGTTATAGACGTAAAAACTGGTATTTGGAATCTCCTGTTAAAGTAAAGAAGCAGGTATTCTCGGAAAATCCAATAAAGGGAGGGGGGAGGTGAAAAAACTGAAAAATTAATTGAATTAATTGTATGAGTGGACTTACATCTAATAAAAACTTAAGTTGTTACAGACGTGAAAATTGGTATTTAGATCTTCTTTAAAAATAAAACAATGCATTTTGGGGGGGGGGGAAGAATTATCTCTGGGGGCGGGTATGAAAAGGAGTTGAATTCGTTTCATGAGGATACATATCTCAAAAACTGAAGATAATTGGTATTTAGAAGATCCTTCACTATTAAAGAAACAAATTTTTTTGCCGGAAAATTCACTTAAAAGGGGGGGGGGCAATGAAAGTAAGTGAAAAAAGTGAATTATTTTTATGGGGATACTTATATCTCAAACCTGAAAATAATACATGTGAACATTGGTATTTGGAATCTCCTTTAAACACCGCTAGATGGGGGCTTTATTCATTCCATTCCTGACCCGGCTGACTGACTGGAAACAGGCTGTGGATTTTCAGTGTACTTATTCTGAAAATAAACTGATCATTTTTAATCTTTCCTGAGTTCGTTTTCAAGAGCCATCTTTCCCTTTGGAGAACCTTCTTAGATTACAGTAGATTCTCCTGGCACATAAATAAAAATTTAAACACATTTGAAATAAAAGATACGAATTAGATTGACCATTCAATTGTTCACCTCTATAATAAGGTCAATAATGCACGGAAGTATGTCATTCGTATCGCCAGAAATCCTGCGCACTTCCCTACGGGCGACAATGGTGCTGGTCATATTGTCATCAATGACAATGGCAGCAGATGTAATTTACCGCTGAATTGATGCTTGGGAAAATTATGTACAATTTACAATGACTAGTTCATGACGCAAGTCCGCTAATATTGGCATGACAGACTGGAATGTTCTATTAGATCACTAACTTTTTTTTTTTTTTTTTTTGCTAGTTGCTTTACGTCGCTCCGACACAGATAGGTCTTATGGTGACGATGGGACAGGGAAGGGATAGGAGTGGGAAGGAAGTGGCCGTGGCCTTAATTAAGGTACAGCCCCAGCATTTGCCTGGTGTGAAAATGGGAAACCACGGAAAACCATTTTCAGGGCTGCTGACAGTGGGGTTCGAACCTACTATCTCCCAAATACTGGATACTGACCGCACTTAAGCAACTGCAGCTATCGAGCTCGGCCCACTAACCTTTATCATCACAGTTCCTAACTTACTGACTTTCTCGATTTTATAATCAGAACACAATGTTGAGTGCAATATTCACAGTTTGTGTAAGCTCAGGACATATTAGCCTGTTCGTGATAAATTAAGCAAATTTAATGGCACTCAGAAATGTCCTATACCGTCTGTAAATAATTGTCAATATTACGTGCACTTGAAGACTTGTTCAGCACTGTCTTTAAATAATTATTAAAATGAAACTGCACTCGAAGAGAGTCTGACACTGTTCGCGAATAATTATTATGAAGTAGAACTTATAAGTTCAAATATGGCACTGAAAAATTATATGTTCTCTCGGAACTTCACGAGAGGAAAACACAAATTCAAATACAGCATTAAAATTCTATGTTCCCATAGTTTGTTATGAAACACAAGTTCAAATGTGGCACTCGGAAATATTCTAAGAACCCACAGTTTGTTACAAAACACAAGTTCAAATGTAACACTAAGAAATATTCTAAGTTCCCACAGTTTGTCATGAAACACAAGTTCAAATGTAACACTCGGAAATATTCTAAGTTCCTACAGTTTGTTACGAAACACAAGTTCAAATGTAGCACTTGGAAAAATTACAACACTCACAAGAAAAATTCTATGTTCCTTCAGTTTGCAACTGAAACACAAGTCCTAATATGGCACTTGAAGAAAAGTAATAAGTTCCGCTTCCACTGGAACCGAGCACTAGAGATGCAAAGTATCGTCCGGACATAGGTTCGGTCTGCTGCACTTGCAGAGCTTCACCCGTCACCCGTGTCTTAGAGACGGTGAAGTATTACTGACCCTGTAGCCTGGATTGCCCTACTTTTATACCTGGAGCCAATGAAGCATCTGGAAACGTGGATATTATCCACCTCTATAACTCCCAAAGTACATGGTAGATTTTCTCCAGAATTTGGTAGTTTGCGTCTGTTATGATGGCCTCTACATTGGCAGTGCAAAAATGGCAATATCTTAATTCCAAATAGACATTACACAGGGGTCAGAACATTACCATATATGGCCACGCCTTGCTGCGTGAAGCCAGCTTGAGGTGACTACGTCATGGCTGTGCACATCAGTGAGTTCGGCGGGCTTGCCTATCCTCCATCTTGCGCAAAGTTTAACACTCATACTTCGAACTTGCATTCACGTAGCGGTGTTTCCGGTACAGTACCCTTTATTTACAATCATATTTATGTGATTACCCCAATGAAGATCTTTCCTTATATTAAGACCTAGGTATTTACAATGATCCCCAAGGGGAACTTCCACCCCATCAATGCAGTAATTAAAACTGAGAGGACTTAGTTATAACAATCTCAAACCCAAATACAAAATCCCTTTTGTAACAACCTTTTCACAGTGAGTTATTCTAGAACTTCGTGAAAATGTGATGATAAAAATTACAAATACACAGCAATATGACACTGAAAGTGTGCTGACCTCTTTGTCTATTTCTACAGATTTATGGATATCAAAGGCAAATTGTCCATTTATTGCTTTAACAGTGCAACATGGATAACAACTTTGGAATGAAATATTTTTGTTTAGGAAACAGTCTCTTTACATTGGAGCATACTGCATCAGATTTTTTTTTTTTTTTAAACTTACCTGTATGCAATCAGAACGGAAAATCAAGAAAAATGGCCTTCATGTCTTGTGTTACAGACAGTGAAAGAAATATTGTAGTGAATTTTCTAAAGAATGTTCATTTCAAGCATTTGACATGTCTTGCCCATGCACTTAAACTGGAATAAAAATAACATCCTTGAATGTTACAAATCTTGTACAAAGCTTGAAGTCCTACTGTAGACTACATAGTACACCAACAAGCTCAGTTGGTAGCATACCATTAAAGAAAGTTCTGGAAAGAAGCCAATAGAGTTGATCCACAATTGCGAAACTCACTGAAACAGTGAGTATAGTATGCTCAGGAGGTTAATTGACCAGAAACAAGCAATTTCAGCAGAGCTGGTCAGCAAAAAAAAAATAAAAAATAAAAAAAAAATTTAAAAAAACACCTAATAATTTGAAAATCACTCTCAAGAATATGATGTGGCTGAATGTTATATAAACATCTTGAAACATATAAGCACATAAGTATATACAAGTTAACAGGGTGGACCAGTGAGTGGTGATGATAGTGTAGGGAGTATGAAGTCAAGTAAGGATGACATAAAATTGTTAGTTTTAAACTGTAGAATTATTGTAAAGAAAGGAATAGAATTAAGTAATTTGACAGATATATATTTACCAGATACTGTATTGTAATAGGAATTGAATCATGGCTGAGAACTGATATTATGGATGTGGAAATTTTCTCACAGAACTAGTGTGTTTATTGTAGAGACAGGTTAGGATCAATAGGAGGGGGAGTATTTATACTGGTGAAAGAAGAATTTGTAAGCTATGAAAAAGTTAAGGATGAGGAATATGAAATTCTAGGTGTAAGACTCATCTCTAAGGACAATAGGCAACTTGATGTTTTTAGGGTGTACAGACCTGGCAAGGCTGATGCTGATGCAAAATTATTTGATAAGATAATCAGCTCTGTGGGAAACAACACAGAAAGGAATTTCATTGTAACAGATGACTTGAACTTCCCAAATGTTAACTGGAAAGGGAATGCAAATGACAGAAAGCATGGCCAAGAAATGATGAAGAAGTTATTATGAGAAGGACAGCTGAATCAGAAAAATGATTGAACCAACTAGAGGGAAAAATATTCCAGATGCGGTGCTGATAAAACCAGATGAGCTCTATAGGGAAACTGAAGTGATAGATGGCATAAGTGATCATGACACTATATCGCATTCATTTGTGAGATCGGTGAACTACACACTGCACGAAAACGTATATATACGAGTTTGGCGGACGAGGCACGCCGTTCAAGAATGTATATATACGGGTTTGGCAGTGAATGGATTAACTGGGCCTCCAAATGAAAATTAGAGCTTGAATAACATCTGCAGTCTTAACTTCTTTCAGTTTTGTTTCCTTTTTGTGTATAAGAATACATTAAATAAAGCTTAGATATTAAATTACATATTTATTACATATTTAACTACATATTTTTATTTATTACATATTTAACTACATGTTTTGTCAATTTTAGCTACATATTTATGTGCATATTTCTCATTTTAATATTACATATAATCTGGGCTGTACTTACGGTATTATACGTACTACATTGCACAACTACAGAGTCTTAACGTTCTTAATTCTGTATCTAATTAAATGAAATTAACTTAAGCAGTACTAGCTACAATAGCTAAAGAGAGAAATTATAGACAAAAGACACATTTTTGTTAGCAAGGGAAAGTTAAATTATGTACTAATTTCATATGTGTCTTACCAAATACATTCTTCTACTCAGTCCATCTCTAACTGCAGGAGTGTATGGCTTCAGGTAATAATGTATTACCATAACTTGCCATGCAGTAAATTGGCAAATTTCTCTGAAAATTGGAAAAATCTCACTGCTGAGTATAACCATGACAGCGGCTCAAAGCAGGGTGATATATGACAATACCTAAACATATCAGGCATTGTTTATCTTGATGGAGTTTAGTAGAACTGTTTAGGCTGTTACACATTACACCACTATAGTCAAAGATAGATTTCAACTTTGTACAAGAACTTCTGCATATATAATGGAAGGAGATCTCATAACCCTTGAAGGGAGTGCAAGGAAAAGAAAACTTGCTGGCAAATTTTTGTAATAAGAAAATGAGGCCAAGATTTCTTACAGTTTCCTTTACTGCTATTGGTAATGCATGGAATAGAATTAGGAGAAATTTTTACACTTTTCAGTTTGAAATGATTAACTTTGGATTTTTTATGACTGATTGTGATTTCAATGGGTTGACTCAGAGAATCATTTTTTGGTTCAGTCTTTTATGTTTTTTTGTTTATGTTTGGTTTACTAAAGTCTTGTTGGATGTCTTTCAGGTCTGTCTCTCAAATTCCTTATTTACATTAAGCAGTAATAGTATGAATATAACCATCTAACAGACATTATTGATACAGACTGGGCTTATGGAATTGATGGACATTTCTCATTAAATCATTTTAAATCTCAGTATTAACAGATAATAAAAAAACATTTTTTGGTTTAAATTTTAAACTCAGGTCATCTTACCTCTTTGAAATTAATTCTTACAGTTAGTCAAGTGTGCAATGAAGATGGAATGGAATTTACGCTGAAAACTCCTGAAGGCTTCTATGGCAGAGTGTATACATATGGATTTTACGATCGTTGTTTCTTCAGAGGAAATGGAGGGACAGCAAATGTGCTGAGGATCAGTGGAGCCCAGGGCTATCCTGATTGTGGAACGCAAAGGGTAAGCACTAACGTGATTCAACTGAATTGATTGCTTGAGTCTTTCTTAGAAGGTACAAACAATACATATCCTTTATTGTGTTCTCAGTATGGAGATACAATGACCAACATTGTAGTGGTACAGTTCAGTGACTACGTCCAAACTGGAAGAGACAAGCGTTACAATCTCACTTGTTTGTTCCGGGGCCCTGGTGAAGCAGTTGTAACATCAGGTTACATTGGAGCAGGGTGAGTCAATTGCCTGTAAATGCTGGTGACTTCATTGCCAAAATATATATATATATTTATAATGAATTTCATCTCAATCCTAGAAATATCATTCCATTGTTTTGTTCCAGATCTGGGAGTCCAATCCCAATTGAATATTTACCAGGAGAAAATTCCCTGAGTTCACGAGTTCGTTTGCTAATTTTGTATCAAGGGAGACCGACTACTACTATTGCTGTTGGTGATCCTTTAACTTTCCGCCTGGAAGCTCAAGATGGCTATAATTATGTTACTGACATCTTTGCTACAAATGTGATAGCAAGAGATCCTTACTCAGGGAGATCTGTGCAGCTAATTGACAGATATGGGTAAATACTATATTTCTTTAAGTCAAAATATATAGCAGATATACAACATAGCTTTAAATTTCCTTGGCTAAAAATTAAAACCCTGATATTTGAAAAGGTGTTCAGGGCCCCATCTCAGTCCAAAAAATTCCCTTTTGCATTGTTCATAATTACTCAGTGGTCTAACCATTGATGTTAATTTGGAGATGACTCCTTTTAAAAAAGAAATTGTGAATAGTAGAAAAGGTAGTGTCAGATTTCATAATAATATTACTATTTAGATCCCAAAATTAGTTCCATTTTTATATAATTCATTCAGTTACTTTTACTATTACCTATTTATAGTACGAAGAGTCAGCTTAATATACTCATCACAAAAAGTTTTGCATAACACTTGTTTGCCATGATGCAGAGCTTATGTGAGATTGTGGGCTAGGTTATTACAAAAGAGACTGCATTATGTTATGACAAATATCCGGCAGACTTCATTCATGTGTGAAAATAAAGTTACAAACTAAGTACAGAAAGACATTTAGCCTGTTAAACAGGGACTGGAATGTTTTTAATCTTGTCATCCTGTGACATTTCAATAAGGAACATGGGCACCACAGACGTCCTGCAGGGCTCTTACTCACTGTGGCTAACCACAGATCAAGTTGTACAAGTCCTCTCGAGGCAGGTGATCCCAGTCTTCGACGGTGGCCTCCATGATCTCTTAGCGGGTTATGGGAGAGCGTGTACGCTGAGCAGTAGCGCGCTTCAGTATATCCCAGGCATGTTCGATACAGTTCATGTCCAGCGACATCACAGACCATTCCATTTGTGTAATGGGGGACTCCTGGAGGAAGGTTTTTACCTCCTCGCTGGATGAGGTCTTGCATTGTTGTCCGCAAGAATTAATTCAGCGCCAATTTCTTCATGGAATGGGTGCACTATTGGTTGCAGCACCTCACGAATGTAACGCACTCCAGTCATTGTACCATCAATAGGCATGAGTGGTATCTGCCGTCCCAGTATGATTCCGGTTCAAAACACGACCGATCTCCGTGGAATGCATGAACTTCTTGGACATGCTGTAGCCTGGCACGAGATCCCCGATGCCTCCACTTCCTTGTGCGATGACTGTCGGGGTGCAAGGCGATCCTGGTTTTGTCTGTGAACAGCTCAAAACGCCACTCTGCACGTCGCCATTCACGGCATGCTTGGGCCCACCTCTGATGAACAGCTCTGTGGTGGTCAAGCAGCGGGGGGACAACGGAGGGGCCTCCTTGCATGCAAGCCTCTCACATGCAAACGATTTCTGATAGTCTGGGTTGAAACCTGTACCGATGAAGCCCGTCGGAAGTCAGAATGGAGCTCTGTGGCATTAGCCATCAGTTGTCTTGTGGACCTTATCACAACAAAAAGGTCTTGAGCTGCTGTTGTGGAGGGAGGATGACCTGTCCGCAGATGATCACACATGGAATGTGTCTGCTGATACCTCCTCCACACTCGTGACATGTCACTTTGGTTCACTCCAAGACACATTGCCACAGCTGTCTGAGTTAGGCCTTGTTGGATCAGTGCGACGATGCGTGCCCGGTTAAAAAGAGCAATGGATCATCCAGGAATGTTGATGTGACTAACAACATGCACCGAATGCGTACAGGCCATGACATGAGCTGTCTACTCTTCCTCTGTAGACAGGAGAAAGTGGGGGAAGTGATTGGTCTCAAAACAGTGGACAATCACACGGATGTTTCAAAACGATACACTTTACAAGATCGTGAATGGCATAGTAGAAGCCAACACACAAGGCTAAATGTTTATTTTCCATACTATTCCACATTATGCAAAACATTTTTTGATGTGTATATAAATTTACTTCAGCTGTAAAGGAGATAAGAAATATAAATTGCCATATCATCATCATCATCATCATCATTGAGACCAACTACTACTGTTTTTTCTCTTCTTCTAGATGTCCAGTTGACAACTATGTTTTTCCTGGACTGGATCGATCACGGTCTGGTGATGGGCTCGAAGCTCGTTTCAATGCCTTCAAAATACCGGAATCCAATTTCCTTGTGTTTGAAGCAACAGTGAGAACTTGTAGAGATGGATGTCAACCGGTATGTATTAAAAGGCTGAGAAAACTTACTCTGTCATATAATACAATTTATACAAAATGAACTAAGAATACCGAGTTCTAACATTCACCGATATGGTTCATAGTATGAGAGATTTAACATTCCACCAGTCCTGTAATAGGAACACACTTAACACAGCAATAATGAGGAGTAAGACAATCAAGCAGCCAGTTCCTTTTGTCCTCCTGTTCTTTACATATAGTACTTAGCTTATAATGAGGTAAGAGGTATCTGTTAGATATATATGGTGAGATAACATATAAATCAAAATTCTGTCTTCGATCTAATTCTTCAACATACACGTAAGTTCCATAATAACATAATGATATAGTACACTAAGGGAAATGGAAATTGTAACACCATGAAGGTGTATGCCTACTACACCGCATGTGTACACGGGGGACAGGTGCGATCCAGTGATGTGCTGATAACATGTCCAGATGCCTCTGTTCACACACGTTAACAGAAGTTGCTACACTGCTGAATCCTACACAATGTGGAGTCAATAGGACCCAGTGTGACCATTCCTGACACCAGACAGCCTCACATGTTGACATGTTGCAGCACTTGCTGCAGGGACATGGGATCGCAAGCCAGCAGCACACAAACAATTACCAATTGTTAGTTACATAAGTGCGGTGCCATGGTAGTTTGAATTTCTGCTGCTGTTGCTCAGGAGTCTGTCTGGAACATCCGAATGATACAGTGATCCTCCTGCACTGTTGTTCATTGGTTTGGTCCTTTCCAGGTTTCCAAACATATTTCCCTTCATTTGACTACTGCTACCATACACGATGTACCATTGGTGCATTTAAACCAAAACGTACAGCTACAGCTCAGATAGATAACCCACTTTCATAAAGACAGATTATCTAGGTCCTCTCAGTTAGTGCCAAAGTCACTGTACCTCACAGACTACATGCCAACTAAACCCTACTGGGCTTCACATACAGGAGATGGTTCTTCTCGTGACAATTCGTATGGAGAGGTGTGTATGAAGAATCAGTTTGGCCTGAAACCAGTTTTTGTTTTCTTTTGTTGTTGATTTGAATCCTGACAGACCAGTCTTATTGAGACAATGGAATAAGACAGGAATAGGACTGGGAAGGAAGTGACTGTGGCCTTAATTAAGGTGCAGCCCTAAAATTTACCTGGAATGAAAATGGGAAACCACAGAAAATGATCTTCAGGTTTGCTGACGTTGTGGTTCGAACCCACCATCTTCCGAATGCACACTACTATGTGACCCAATCTACATTGCTAACTTCCTTGGTCTGAAACTGTATCATGTACACATCTAGCTGGCATCATTCGATATCTCCATTACAAAAATGAATGACCCATTCCTTCATAGTGTTGCAATTTTCATTTTCCACAGTGTAGTTAACCAATCTTTATTCTCATTATACACTCATAAATATTTGCTTTTCCAGATAGGTAATCAGTAATCACCATAATAATACCATAAAAATACAGTAAGTTTCTTAGATATATACAAGTTTACAAGTAATAAACCTCATGTTGACTCCATATTGAGTCACAAACTCATAAATTATTTTTTCTTTTATTATAAAATCTACTGGTTAATACTAAAATATATTTCCATTTGACTAAAAATTTAACATTAACTAAATAATTACATAGAACATGTTTCAATCCATTTGGATCATCCTCAGCTACATATTATTAATAAAGTGTACAAATAATTTTCAATTATGAAAAATTATACAATTATGCACTTAAAAGCAAGACATCATTTTTAAAATATGTAGGCCCTACTGTATATGAAAATTTAAATCCTATTTTCCTGTTAAAAAATCAGTCATCTCATTCAAAGTAGATAAATAAAATTCACAGTAACACATTTCTTCACTGGAGAACATCATGAGAAATAGTTTTAAATTTACATAAAACATCTGTTGAAATCTTCTTGTTCAGAATGCATTGAAGGCTTGATGTCAGTTCGGAATATTAATTTGCATTAAAATAATGATGGCAATGAAAAGCTTATTATTTATCTGAATTTGAAGATGTCTAGAAAGAAAAAGAGAGAGAAAATATAAAAGAATCAAAAGAAACAACATGGGTATGAAAGAGTTTTTTGCATACTCACTCCATATTGGCCTCACTCTGTTATTCACCACATGCCAGCTGAGCTGACACTAAACTGGAAGGTCGATAGATCGCCATGGAATGTTCAATCAATCAATACTGATCTGCATTTAGGGCAGTCGCCCAGGTGGCAGATTCCCTATCTGTTATTTTCCTAGCCTTTTCCTAAATGTTTTCCTAAATGCTATTGAGGGGGAGGGGTGGCAAGGAAGGAGGAACTGGAGAGGGAAATACAGTATAGTTAAGTGTATTATGTGTTGTGGGCAAAATATTGCTACATTTCTTGTTATTAATATTTATTATTTCATCGTATAGTATATTGACATTTTCTGAGATTCCATTCAGATTTAATTTTGGATTATTCAGATCAAAGAAATGATCCAAATTTAAATCTATATTGACAAGGTACATTTAAACAAAATACTATTTTAAATAGTTTTTATTAAGTTTTGTTCAGTATTAGTCAAATTTGAAGATACAGTATTTTAGTATTGACTAGTGGGGCCTTATAATAAAAGAACTATGCCTAGGTATACATATGTTATTTGCAAGAGGCTGTTAAATCTTTGTGAACAAACTAATCACCACCTCAATCCTCTATCCACAGATCATACTGTGAACTCTTCTACTGTTACACTGTTTGCAGCTCTCTCAGTGACATCACTTTTATCTTAGAATTACTTGTTTTCATATCATATTACTCCTTCCCCTGTTCAAATTCTCAAATGGTATTTGCTGACAAGTCATAGACAGAGCTTACCAATAAAACCCAGCCATCTGGATTAGTCAATGATCTATATTATACTACATAGACTGGCAGATGACCTGCCTTCTTTGTAGAATGTTGAGAGCTGCTCCACCATGTTTTCATCGGGCAGAAAGGAAGGGGGCAGGGCAACGTACTATGTCAAGTAGATAGCCAAAGCAACTTCTGTTAATTTTTCAAGTCATTGCCTGCTTTCTGTTAATTTAATTGTATTATAAATGTAGAGAGGAAATATTAAAGAAACATCATTTTCAGATATTGATTACTTATACATACACGTACATATCCCACGTCATTCCATCTTAAACGATGGGTCGGCGAACGAGGCTTCTCCACCAGTTGTGGTCTCTGAACTTCTCTCCTTCTTCGATGCTTTCCAAAGAATGTCCTCTCTGTTGAATGTCAATCTTCACCATCTCCTTGTACCTGAGTCTTGGTTGCCCTCTTGGTCTTTTGTCTTCGAGTTTTAGATCGTACATTTTTTTTGGCAATCTGTTTTCACCCATGCGTCGCATATGTCCATACCATCTCAGTCGCTGCGCTGTTATTTTGTCCTGCAGTCTTACAACTTGAGCCTGCTTGCGGATTTCCTCATTATGGACTCTGTCCCTCCGTGTTTTACTGATCATGCAACAGACAAATTTAATTTCTGCTGCCTGGATTCTACTAACATCTTAGTTTCTGATGGTCCATGTTTCACAACCATAGGTCAGGATTGGTACGTAATAGGTTTCATATATGACTCTCTTACATTTTGTTGGTATTTTCTTGTTCCATATTATGTCTTTAACTATTTTGTAAAAGTTGCTACCTGCCTGAATTCTGTGTTCTGTGCTGATTGATTACTTAAATAACTAATTATGGTTTGGCACACATGTACAATATTTGTAATAGCCTAAGCTATTCTCACTGTCATATACTACAGTATTACTGTATCACAACTAATATGAAAGTATATGCAGGTTACAAATGTACAATAATAGTTTGTTGTCACAACACATTTACAGTATATGGCTCAATGCCATAAACAGGTGACTGGTCAAAATATGTAATAACTATCAACGACAGCATAGAGACAAGAGAGAATACAGTAATGTACATCTACCGTACCATACCTAAAATATTCTCATTCAGAAGACTATGCCTTCTGGACAAGAAAGTTTTATTCTTGAATAACTGCTGGTGGAATGTGGCTGCAGCCAAGCTCTGGGTTTGAACCCCACCATCGGCTGACCTGAAAACGGGTTGCTGTGGTTTCCCATTTTCTCTTCCAGACAAATACCCGGACAGTTACTATTCACAGACCACAGCTGATTCAGATTCCTTCCACCCCATTATCCAATTTCATTCACCATCATTCATTTCATACACATTAGCTCCTTAACTGAGCTTGGTATCAGGAAGGGCATCTGACCCTAAATACATGCCATATAAATACATCTCACCTCATTCCAGACCCCTTACCAGGCAAACTGCAGGTTGTTAATGCTTTTATATTGTATCAGCAATACAGATCTGTTTCTGGTGAGAAAGTGTCCAGACTATGCTGTGTCTCCTGGTATCAGCTAGATCAAGTTACTTTCCTTTTCCTGTCCAAGTGTCATCCTTGGCTTTGATGATACCGAAGTGACTGTGGCATGAGTAATGCTAGTAATACCAGTCCTCATGCAGCCAGTCCCTGTAATGAATGGTGTGAAAATGTTCATGATAGGGTTAGATGGTGTATTAATTCCAGTGGGCTAGGCAGACTGACAGCAACTTCTGGTCCTGTGAGGAAAGGAACGAGAAATACCTCACTCCTCATTTTCCTGTAACACCTCTTCAGTGACATCTAAGTTATTTATGACGGCTGATAGTGGATCTGTAGAGGTTCCAACCAGCTTCGGGCTGAGGATATATAATGTGGAAACTTTTCATACAGCGAGAGTCTGTATGTATTATATTTCAATGTATTTTTATTTCTTGTGTTACAGCTGTGATCAGTCTGGCTGCTGGCATAGCTATCACAATTGTCATAGACATATGCCTACATAATTATGGCATACAGATACCGAGAGAGAAACGTTAATATTTCTAGATTCTTAAATAATTGTCTGCATGCTCTTTTATGTGTACAAGTCATTACACATAAAATATTCCACTGGATTTTAATTTTTTTTTTATTTTTTTTATTTTTTTGGTTACTGGCTTTACATCGCACCGACACAGATAGGTCTTATGGGATAGGAAAGGCCAAGGCCTTAATTAAGGTACACCCCCAGCATTTACCTAGTGTGAAAATGGGAAACCACGGAAAACCATCTTCAGGGCTGCCGACAGTGGGATTCAAACCCACTGTCTCTCGGATGCAAGCTCACAGCCGCGCGCCCCTAACCGCACGGCCAACTCGCCCAGTCCTCTGGATTTTAAAAGCAGATCCTCATCCTGTAGTATCATCCCATATAACTATGCCATACGTCATGATTAAATGAAAAGAGCTGTGATTTTTTTTTCATGCTCGTCGTCTGAGCTATGCATGACATATTAAAGAAAGCACCATCCAGCTTCCTACTGAAATACTGAATATGGTCAGATCATCTCAAGATTTCATCAACAATTACTCTTAATACTGTAATTTGGCACATTTGACCATAGTAAGTGCATTATTTAATCATAATAATTTGTTAAGCATGTTCCTCTTCTGCACAGTTTTGAAGTTAATAACATTTGAAGGGTACACAGGAAAAACGAACATTGTCACAAAAAGCAAATTTTACAGGAGAGACATTTTAAAGTTTGAACACTTCTACACAAAATACTAAGGAGATAACTTTTTGTATGTAGGTGTCTAAATTATTGTCACATATATGTGTATCTCATCCATCAATATGATGTTTCTAAGTTAACAAGTACTCTAGTAATAATTTTTTTAATTCATTAGTGCAAGGACTTTGTGCGTTTTTCCTCTGGATTCTCCTGAAAGAATGGGCACTTGCACGATATTACCTGATTATTCCTCCAATATAGCATTAACAATACCTCAATATGTTAAAAAATAGTTTTGAGGGTATTTTACAATGTTTTAGAATAATAATAAACTCAAATTAACACAAATTGAAATAAAGAATTGCAGTCAATTATGAATTTAATGTGTTATGTTACTTTAAATATGCACATAATAGCTCACATTAAAATGTCTGTATCAATGACTTTCTAAAAATGCTTCAATTTGTAAAAGTTTGGCTTTCGACTTCAAAAATTAAAATAATTTGAACATTTTTATAACTAAATATGGCCGTACACATATGAAACGTAATACACATTTTAATACTTCTCTGTCCTCTTATGTAATGATCGATTTAATTTAATCACCTTACCACAGTACTTTATCAAACATCACTATCGTCATCGTTCTGTTGGTTCTTAGTCGACCCTTTTACGACAGGTAGACGACTAAAGAACTCCTGTGCATCATCTCGGCAAAACTTCTTCAGTATTTGAAGGTCCTTGTACTTCTCTTCAGGCAAAGGAATTGGTCCTGAATATGCTTGCGCAACTTAACGTTGGCCGTGTAACACGTTCTTACGCCCTGTTGCTGTAATAACGGTGGAATTGAAGAGACCATTTTATGTTTCACGGTGTTCAACAGTCTGTGGATATCTGGGTGTAATTCGAAGTTCCAAGATGGGCCGGGTTGCAGCAGGGAAAGTTTTCTTATACATCGGTGTTAGGAAGTTACCCCAGGACTTGAACATATCTGTTTTACAATCGACTACCTCAAAAGGAGAAGGTTTCACTCGAGCATTTCTAATTACTTCCCGCCAGTCATCTGGAGTTTCTGCTGGAGATTTTTTTTTGATTAGGCTCATGTTTTTGTCACACTCCATGTACGAATGTCCTCTTATTGGGAATGTGACAACTACTTGGTCAAAACGATTCAAAGTTATTGTTACATAGTGGAGAAATCTAATCATGGTGAAGTTTTTGTTTTGTCCACTGCATGAATCACAGAAAATATGGAGTTTATGGACAGAATGATCTAGGTAGGTTGTTATGAAATGATGTAGCATTGAAACTACGTCGTCTGCTCCCTTTTTTCCCGCTGTCTGATCGTAAGTGTAAAACACTGACATACCAGTTGCTAAAACATGTATATTGAACACATAAAATGAAAGTTGTCTACGATAATAGGTTCACTGGTCGATATGTTTGGTAACGGAAGATTTCTACCAAAATCTATAGCTATTCCCTCGTATGTTGCATCTCTTCTAGCTTCTCTTCTTGCGTTTCTCTTCCTTTTGTAGAACCAGTCAGCTCTAACTTTGTGCAGTTTTATTTCATTATGCAGTTTCTTCAAATCTTCTTCAATCTTCTTTATTTCCTCCAAATTAGATGACGTTTCTTTAGCCTTTTCCAAGTTACTAGCTGATGCTTTCTGTTCATCGCATGTGCTACACGTGTCACTTCGGGGATACCCAAAAGAGATGTTAAATTTTGTGAGAAATGTTACTCTGAATGTCTCATAAGAAATTTGAACATGCGGATAGCGTTCCAGAAACATGAAAAGTAGCTTTTTCACAGTCAGTTCTTCAGGTAGGTAAACTTTTCCTGTATCTTGTAAACTATAATGAGCTTTGCGTCCCTTAAGAGAACTGAGAAATGTAGTCATTGCTCCATATGTTTCTTCAGGAAGTTTACTTTTGCCTCTATTCTCATGTTTTCCCCTTTTGTTAATTGGGGAATGTCCTGTTGTAGCCAGGGACGATTTAATTGTGTGTAAACGGCGGGCAGTTACACCAAAAAAATATAAGATTGCTTTAAAACAAACATTAATTTCAGCAAGTGTCCCTTCACGCACGACACAAACTTTATACACATAAGAAAAATCATGCAGAAGGGCCTCTTGTGCTGGCTGCCGTGGTCGCCTTCGGTTAACAGGAATTACGGTAATTAATCCCGCCAAATACGAATTCTGGGCATTTCTGTCACCTAACTTATTAAAATCATGTATTAGATTATTGCATTCACTTGCAGTGACCCGCTTAAAACATTGTAATCGTTTGCAGTCACAGTCTTCACCGGATTCATACGTAGTATCTCGTAACCTCTTCATAACACTTTTCACACTACCGAATTTACATTTCTTCTTTGTAGAATTCCCCATGCTCGCTACTTGAGTCTCTTCATCACTTGAATTGTAGACATGAGTGTCCATCACAGCACCCATCGTACTACATACAATATTAGTGTAACAAACTTACGCAATACAGAGACAGAACAAATCAACTGACATAGCCATCAATCACCTTAAACTGCAATGGCGGCGACACGCGCATGCACATTCAAGCTGTTGGTGGACTCTGTTCGTTTTAATGTAGTTCTACGCATACATTGTTCGTTCTTCCCCTGTGTACCATTTCTATTTTACTGCATATCTCGGACATCGTTCATTGTTTCTCTTTGATATTTATCGTGTTGATAGCTTCACTACTAAGCTAACGAATGGGACTAATAACTCATTTTTTGAATTTTTGGACATTGTTCGTTTTTCCTGTGTACCCTTCATTTGCTTTAGTCAAATTTAACTTTGAACGATTTACACAGAAACATCAATCCAGATCTCTAATAACAGTGCCTGTTTATAGAGTAACGTATCATCAAACTAGAGAGAGTCCTTATTTAACTTCTAACAGTTAGGACATGGGTACACGCTGCTTTAATTTACATTGTTACCATTTTAAATAGATATGGAATAGAAGTGAATTCTTATCGGAATAAGGAACAAATTTTCAGTTGTAAAATTATGTATTACTTGTTGTAGTTGTTCTGTTTGTGCAATTAATTGCAGAAAATCAATCAATCAATCAATCAATCAATCATACTGATCTGTATTTAGGGCAGTCGGCCAGGTGGCAGATTCCCTATCTGTGGTTTTCTTAGCCTTTTCTTAAATGATTGCAAAGAAATTGGAAATTTATTGAACACCTCCCTTGGTAAGTTACTCCAATACCTGACCCCCCTTCCTATAAATGAATATTTGCCCCAATTTGTCCTCTTGAATTCCAACTTTATCTTCATACTGTGATCTTTCCTACTTTTAAAGACACCATTCAAACTTATTTGTCTACTGATGTCATTCCACGCCATCTCTCCACTGACAGCTCGGAACATATCACTTATAATACCAATATAAATGGTCTGTTATTGGACATTATAAATTTTCCAGCTAACTCATTCCTGGTTGCCAGCGTTTCGCCCTCGTGTGCTAGGTTGGGCTCATCAGTTGGTACCTAGCACACCTACCAAGACGCCAGCTAGTGCATACCGTGGAGGCCACTGCGAATGAAAACACATAAAAATATCATGGTCACCAGGCAGGTCTTATCGTTCTCAAATATAACATGAACAGTTTACCACGCAAATGAAAACTTGTAATTCACACCATGACTGAAAGGCATTTTAAAAAAAAATCTTGTTGAGTGTATTACGAGTCAGAATTTATTTTGAA
The DNA here is from genome assembly GCF_040414725.1 of Anabrus simplex. Classification (NCBI taxonomy): domain Eukaryota; kingdom Metazoa; phylum Arthropoda; class Insecta; order Orthoptera; family Tettigoniidae; genus Anabrus; species Anabrus simplex. The sequence goes on from NC_090266.1 coordinate 489,521,824, forward strand.
AAGTTTTCTGCTCTTCATAAAATATAGAAAAGGATACAAATATTGCAAAAAGCATCAGCTGCATCAGCACTTTCATTATTAGAAAATTATTTCCTAGACTGAAATGTAACTATGGTGTAAATCATCATGCTTTTGGCAGTTAACTGTAGTGATACAGAGGAAAGGGACGAAAATCACCGTAACTGTCTACTTATATTTGATGAAGTGAAGTTAGGGAGGACTCTGCCATGTACAGTTTTGATTGATTTGTAAACATGGGTGAATTCACAAAACCTGAAGATAAAGTTGTTATTAGTGAAAACGCACTCGCATTTTTCGTTGGTCCTCTTATGAAAAACTGGGTGCAACCTGTTGTAATTTTTCTGAGCAAGAATGCAACTGATGGCTGCAAACAGTATTTCACTATGTTATATAGAGCACTCAATAATAATCACATGAATGTGTATTTAAATTATGTACAGAAGCTCCAGCTGTTTCATGTTATGATATGATGGTGTAAATTTTATGATGGAATAAATTTTTCGATGAACGGGACTCGTACCAGGTAACCACGGTGTCAGACCAAATAGACCTCGCGCTTGAACAATCATGGTCACCAGGCGGGTTTTATCATACTCAAATATAACACAGACAATTTACCACACAAGTAAAAACTTTTAATTCGCACACAGTCGCGTTAAGACCAACTAATACTAGCTCCGCCTTGTGGCGGAAATGTTGAACTACACAATGCTTCACTCACCCTGGTATTAGTAAACTCACACCTTTTCTCATGGATTGATAGATACTCCTTGACTTTGAGAATTTTTATCTTTGCGTGTTGTCCGAGCTATTGTACATAACAATCGAAGTTGTATTAAAGTTTGTTACTTGACCATTTACTTGTGACTTTTACTTAAAATCCTCCACACCATTTAAAAAATGATACACACAATATAGAAAAAATTCTGATGAATAATGTATTAGGTATAGGTAAAAAGAAAAACTACATTACGTTCAGTTATCATGCTAGCATGCCCCGCAGAAGGTATAATACACTAATAAGTATTAATTTTAATTTTCTCAATTATAATAATTCCACAAGTTTTAATAATAGTAATATGATAATTCTGTCGTACATCTTAGGCTTTCACGGTAGGCATATCAATGAATATTGAAGAAATTATTTTGTAGGCTTGTAAGCCATGGTCAAATTGGGTTTGACACTCTCAGCAGTCCACAACCAAATTTTGGAGAGAACGGACCCCTTGAAAATGCCAGGTGCAGAGTCTGGTGAACTGTTGGGAGCTTTAAACTCAATTAAATGACAACCTGCAAACCCACAAAATAATTTCCTCCACATTTATAACACTATCTGTTGAACATTCTTTTAACTGAAGATTGTCTTAAGAGATTTTCGAGTTCCAGAACTTCGCCAGAACTTCGCCTTGTAATGAGTCTTTGAATGAGTCAGTTAATTTACCGATCCAGATCTCTCACACTCAAACACAAACATAATAAATGCACCAACCTTGAACTCGGGAAGCAATGACATAACAAAATTGTGCTACTCAATTTGACATACATGTTGACATTATCGTTTAAGTATTCATTGATTTCAGCTTCTTGTCTTCTCTGCAGGCATACTGTACTGGACATGCAGGCCGCAATGAACCTTCATTTGGAAGAAGGAAAAGGGACGTGAATGAAACGACAGTGGTGGAAGATGGTGACAAACCTGCAAATGCAACAGATGATGAAGAGCAAGTACGAGAAATGATTGAGGTACTTATCAGCATTATATTTGGACTAAAGCCCAGTTATAATAATACAATTAAAAACTTGTACATCTCAAAGTAGTAAACTATTATCATGACTGTAAGAGACATCTAGATAGTTTCATGTAACAGTTTCATATTTCACTGTACTCCTGGGTGTGTGAAAGGTTAAAGCTTTGTATATACAGAATAGAATATCACAGGATCACAAATGTCCTCAGTGTTACAACAAATGTATAAACTAATAGCCAGAAGAAGTTATGAACAAAGAAAATGAAATATAAATAAGATAAATTATGATTTATGATGCATTAAGTATGTTAACATGAGGTTGAATGTATGTGGTGCCTCAGTATCCTGATGGATCCCGTTTGCTGACTCCGAGTCCCCTGCAGATTACAAGTGATAAATATCATTTTTGATCCGTATTGATGATAATTGATTGAAATAATAACAATAAATTAATTTATTAATTTGTCCACCTAATCAATACAATAAATCTTGTCTTTGTTGAATTACATTGACATGTTAATTAAAAATGGTACATGTTTCGCCTTACATATAGGCATCATGTAGTAAGAGCTCAACAGTCGTCAATAACTTTTAGCTCATAACATAACAAGTTACCCTCACCATCGTCAAATGATTTTACTTCTGATCCAACATTCAACACGTTAGCTACATTCTACTGACACATTGCCTCCGACCAGCTTGTCAACAAACCAATATTCTCAACAACGTTTTAACATCATGTCAAATGAGATGATCCATAGAGGTCCAATATAAACATTGTATATTAACCTTCACCGACAACCTTGTACTTCTTCATCAAAGTGAACCACATCACCATATGCTATTGACTTTTGACTTTTAACTTACATAATCACAGGTCACTTGAACATCTCTCAACTTTATTTTATTCAACATTATGTTTTAAAAATATGATTCCGATCATCATTTTCATTATTATCTAGTTCCAACCGCTAGTCGGTCAACATCATTTTACAGAAATTTTACCACTTGTCTATAATACACTGTCTCTTTATTCATTTTACTCATAATGATAGTCTTTTAATGTTACTATTGCAAATACTTTCCCCAATTTTAAACTTCTCACTCATAACTTTGTCTTTAAAACCAACATTTACCATATGTTAATTTTCTTTCAAGTCTCTTCAAGGCTTTTTATAAATTAGTTTTATCTTATTTATATATAAATCAGGTGCCTGTTTTTTTTTTCAAGGTTAAACCCATGGCCGATGATGCCTATATGTAAGACAAAACATGTACCATTTTTAATTAACATGTCAATGTAATTCAACAAAGACAAGATTTATTGTATTGATTAGGTGGACAAATTAATAAATAAATTTATTGTTATTATTTCAAGCCCCTGCAGATGTCGAAAAAAGACATAACTGTGCCTCTGGCCCTAACCATAGGTCAATCAATCAATCAATCAATCAATCAATCAATCAATCAATCAATCAATCAATCAATCAATCAATCAATGAAATGTTTTTGTAACACTACTCTTCTGCCAGAAATCACCCAGAACAAACTGTGTTGCTTTCCTTTGGATATTTTCCAGTTCACATATTAAGTACCCCTGATGTAGATCCCATACACTGGAACCCTGCTCTAAATGGGGTTTTACCAGAGACTTACACCCCTCTCCTTTAAATCCTTTCTACAACCCTAAAATACTCTATAACCTTATGAAGAGATCTGTAACCATTATTTATGACCTCGTTAATATTATTACCCCTATGAAGAGCTTTTCTTATTTCAGTACCTACGTACTTTTCGTGATTTTCGTAAGGTACTTTCACCTCATCAACAAAGTAATTAACACTGAAAGGACATTTCCTCTTGGTGATATAAACAACCTGAATTTTCATCGTATTTACATAATACCATTGTTTGGTGGCCATCCTGCAACATTATCAAGGTCATTTTGCAACTGGCCACAATCTTATAACTTATTTCTTACTTTATACTGTAGAACACCATCTGCAAAAACCCTTGTCTGTGATTCTAGTTCCTTACCCATATCATAAGAAAACATCATTTCAAAAATACTACTCTGAGAGGACACTCCCCCCTCACCCCCCTTTGTATCACCACTAATGACCTATTTTCTAAAAATTTAGCCATCCATTCAACCACTACTTTTTCTAGTCAACTGTCTCCCATGATCTGCATTATCAAAAGCCTTGGATAGGTCAATAGCAATACAGACCATAAGACCTCCGGAATCTAAGATAACTGCTGCATCTTGCTGGAATCCAACAAGTTGAGCCTCACTGGAATAACCTCTCTGCAACCCAACCTACCTTCTACCAAACCAGTTTATAGTTTTGCGAAAGAGTCTAATAGAATCAGGAAGAAACCTCTCCCACAGCTTACATGGAACACATGTTAAGCTGACTGACCTATAATTATTATCATTATGTACTGTATATCATCTTTTCCCTTGCATACTAGGGCTACTATAGCTACTCTCCATTCATTTGGTATAGCTCCTTCATGTAAACATTTATCAGATATTTCAGATATGGCACTATATTCCCATTTTAAATGCTAAATTACTTCCACACCCATTCCATTTCTAACCTGCACCTGCTTCTTAAACTCTATTTCTCTGTTATAATAAATTGGGTCTTTTCCATTTCTTACCACCTTTAAAGGTACATACTTATTTTCACACTCCATAATAATTGCTTTAAAACCATCCCAAGGCTGTTTATATTTTTATTTACCATTCTCCACTAATCATAAGTACTTTTTAAAACTTCCCTCATCATCATCATCATCATCATCATTATCAATTCCCCTTCACCAGTCGACACCGGGTGGGGGCAAATATGGTTCCTCTCCAGTTTGTCTTGTCTCTCCACCATTCCTCACCCAACACTGTGTTTTATTCTGTTGTCCTATGCTGTTCGTCACAGAGTTCATCCATCATAATCTTGGTCTCCCTCATCCTCTCTTCCTTGTCATCTGTCCTTCCAGTGCTTGTCTTTGCAGATTTTTCTCTTGGTTTCAGTTCTTAAGAATTTTCATTTTCAGATCCACCAGCTTCTGATTAATAAACGTCATTTCAGAAACATTCATGTGTTGTTTAAAAATGGTGTTTACAAGTTCATTCTGTATTGAATGGAAAAGAGTAGGGGAAAAAAGAGAATATGAATAGGTATAATAATAGAAAAGAAGAAAGACAAAAGAAAAATTGGATGAAGGGAAATATAAATTACTTACTCTCCTAAAGATCCTATTATTATTGGTGATTATTCCTTATTTTTCCAAGTAATAATAATAATAATAATAATAATAATAATAATAATAATAATAATAATAATAATAATAATGGTGTGTGGCCTCCAGAGAGGCCTGGTGCAGGTCTTTCGAGTTGATGCCATATAGGTGACTTGCGCATCTGTGAGGATGGGAATTCTAATGCTGAAGACGGCACACACACCCAGCCCCCAAGCCATTGGAATTAAACAATGAATGTTAAAAATCACTGACCCGGCCAGGAATCGAACCCGGGACGCTCTGGACCAAAGGCCAGCAAGCTAACCATTTAGCCATGGAGCCGGACATTTTTTCAAATGATCTATATAGATTCAAACTAAAATGCCTGAGGCTGGTGAACCCATTGGGAGCCCCTTCTGTTGATAAATGGCATTGTTAAAAGTGAAATAATTCTTATTCAGAACTAACTTTAAAATGTTTGAGAATTCCTCTATTTATAATTTGCCGGGCTGAGTGGTTCAGACAGGTGAGGTGCTGCCCTTCTGACCCCAACCTGGTGGATCTGTTAATTTTGTTCATAACTAATTTGACAGTTTTGTTTACGGGAATACTAGAATACATACTGGAAATATCAAAGGAATGTTAAGTATGATAGAGTTGTAATTTAAGATTTTTTTGAAATGTTACAAAATTCTACTGAGTTTTTAGTTGAAGTTCTATTGAAAGAAATGATGATGTTTCATTAAGAATTTCCTAATGAACTCAGAAGTTTTATAGGTAGGGCTGTTTCTAAAATTGATAATCAATCTGTTGGGAATATTTTCTTTATGGGTTTTAGGGATGGCTTTTGCTGTATAGATTCTAGGTTCCATATTTATTCATTTGGAAATTTCCTGTTCATTAAAAAGGAAGGAAGAATTCTTGAGCAACTGTTTCAGATTTATTTATTTTTTTGAATTTGTTGATGGGGTTAAACACAAAAAACACAAAAAACCACACGTTTTCAGCTATGAGTGACATATGGCTGAGTCTAATCACTCATTTTCTTCCATAGAATGGGATCTAGACCTTTACTTAGCTAATAAAGGTATTCTACTAAACTTACTGGAGAATATTGATCAAAGAAACAGCCCCAATTTTAATCTGAACAAGATTTCCAAAACAAAACAAAAAATCCTCCTTTTCGATGTTTTAATAAAGATTAATTTGACATCTAAAACCAATAAAGCAATCACAACACGGGACCAGTTATCTGTCACTTCACTCTCCCGCTCCAGCACCACCACCACCACCATCACCCCACGGTAACATCAACTCCTGACCACTGCCTGTCCCAGTGTTAGTTCCAAAATCAACAGAACGTGATCAGACAGCACATAGGATGGGACTGAAAGAAAATAGAGTAAGTAATAAATATTTGCCTTCACCCAATTTGTTTTTCTTTGGTCTTTCTTTCTTCTTTTCTATAAGTATTCATATTCTCTATTTTTCTAGGTTTCTCCATTCAAAACAGAATGAACTTGCAAACACCATTTTAAACAACACATCAACATTTTTGCAATGACATTTATTAATCTGAAGCTCCCTATACAAGTTCAAGGTCCATTTTAAGGAATATTGGAACTTTTCCCCAAAAATAATACATCAACATTTTTAAATCAACAAGAGTGGTTTTAACAATTATATTGTGAGTTTCAACGGGGATGGAGGCAAGAAGATTTTATGACAGTTAACTGAGTGTTTTTAAATAATGTTTTCACCCACTCATGATACTCATCATTTTATTCACTTCATTCATAGATTTTAAGATGTTTCCCAATGTTTTTGTTAATTGTATTTGGCTGATAATAACCACGATAGTCAAAACATGTACCAAACAAAATGTGACTACACAACTCTTAAATTGTGAGTTTTAGTCTATGAAGTACTGAAAGGTGGACTTGAAAATTAAAATTCTTAAGAACTGAAACCAAAAGTTTGTAAGTCAATACGGAACTGTAATGAAGTTCATTCTTTGCAGTCTTTCTTCTTTCACCTGCTTAACATGTCCAAACCACCTCATTCTGTTCTGCTCCAGTTTGTCATTTGCACATTTCTCTCTTTTTGTATGTCTTCATTTCTCACTCTATCCCTCCTTGTTTTCTGTACCATACTTGTAAGGAATTTAATTTCAGCTTCCTGTACTCTACTCTCATCTCTCTGAGTCATTGTCCAGATTTCTGCTGCATATGTCATTGTAAGTAAAATCCCTTGTACATTGCTTCTTAAACCTTCATTGGTACATCTTTATTCCGTATTAATCTCTGTACCTGGCATTAAAAGACACTCCTCAGTCATATCCTTCTACTAATTTCCATATCCAGTCTTTCATTTTCTGTCAGTTCAATTTCCAAGTATTTGAGGTGATCTACTATTTCCATTTCCTGGTCTCCAGTTTTGATAGCTCCTTTTCCTTCCTTACTTCCTTTACTCTTCACCATTGTCTTTTTTTTCTCCACATTAATCCTCAATTCCCATTGTTCAATCCTTCTCTTCAGTACATTCAGCTTACCTCCTCCCCATCTTCTCTCAAATCACATCATCCACAGACATCATTATATTCATTCTTTCCCCTCCATAATCTCTACTTGCTGCCTTTACAATGTTGTTTCATTAAGGGACTAATTCACCGAACTAGTATTAACCACAAAGATAGGAAATACTATTTATTGCACAACGACACAAACATATATACACATGGCTACAGCCATTACACATCACTCTATTGTCTTCACTGTCCCATCAGGCATCACACACCACAGAGTCCAAGTAAAACATTGCTCTCCTGCCAGTGTCCACCAGTTTTGAGGCCAGGAGCAAATAAACTTCACCAAATTTTCATAACAGATGTCATCCACCACCATTATGAACAGTAAAGGTGACAACACATTCTCTTGTTTTAGCCCATTGTCAGTTCCAAAACCATTCTGCTCCATCTGCTGTTATCTTCACACATATGTAACAATTATCATATATTGCTTTTATCATCATTAGTTCCTTGCCAATGTCTCTGTGTGCCAGGCTTTCCCAAACTTTTGATCTGGTGATGCTGTCGTTGGCTTTTCCTAAGTCAATAAGAGTCATTACTATATTCTTTCCAAACTCCCAGCTCTTTTCTTTGATCTGTCTCAGAATGAAAATTGGTTCCACTGTTGACCTTCCACTTCCAAATTCAAATTTTTCCTCTTGTAACTGACTTTCCATCTTTTCTCTAATTCTTCTCTCTAGTATGTGGCGTAATAAAATATTTTATCAGAAAATGATGTTTATAGGAATGGGGAAAACAAAGTATAATCACAGCACAGGTAATGATAATGGGATCGATCCATGGCACAAGGGATTACAAAATGGTATTTATTTCGAGCAACTCAGTACCTAGAGCAATCAGCTGTCATTTTGTTGGAGGGAACTTGTCAGACCGCGGAAAGACGTATATCCAATACCAGAACCAATAATTCTCGTTAGATAATAGCGACACGTAAACTAATGTATTAGAAAAGACATTCCCTTCTTTTTTTATCAGCAGATTCGGTGAAGCTTCGCCGGACCGACCAAGAGGGTTGTGCGTGGTAAGTGCAATGTCCAAAAAAAGAGAACAGAGAGGAAAGAGCATACATCAGACAAGATTTAAAGAAAAGGGAATCAATTTAAGTAAGTTATATCTTTACCATAAATGACTAGAACGACAGAGTACAACAAACAAGAAAAAAATGCAAACAGAAGGATTTCAGAACAGGCACAGTCCTTTTACAATTAAATACAATCGGAATAGATCTTGACTAGAGATTTCTACAAACAGCACCAAGGAGTCTCTGCAAAACCCAAGACTCGTGATTGATACAGAACCACAATTTATATTTAGTGAACCACAACTCTTAAGAAGAAGGTAGTGTTAATAACAATTTCTTAATACTGATTTAAAGGCCACACTTACAATTATTTAACAAACCGAAGAAAAGGGTAAGCAAAATAGAGAAATAGAGCACGTTAAAACAATAGGAGTTAATACAGCGGAAAGAAAAAAGAGGAGACAGGCAGAGGAAGGAGGGAAAGGGGGGATTTTTCCAGGCTGCTTAAACCCTATCAGTTAACAGTGAAGCACGACCAGTGCGCTATCAAGCAAGAGTTCATGATGTGGCAACACTCCTAACATTTGTCCAGGTATAGTCCACCATGTGAAATTGAAGATTAATAAAGATATCCGTCTGAAGGATTTTAGTTAGAATCAAAGCCAGAAGGGTATTAAATGACCAATAGTTCAGTCTTTAAGTCTTGATAGAAACACCAAACATGAAGAAGTTAAAACAATTGCTCACCCAGTCTGTACGACGATTTTCAATGCAGTATTTTCAGAATGAGAATTTAAAATATTGCAACAGACCAGCCGCCTGCAAAATATTCTGCTCTCTCTACTCAGGAATAATTAAACTCGATGTCTGACCAGCAAAAAGAGGCAGGAGCACGCTTATATATGTGGTTGAAAGGCGAGTCCAGAAGTTACTCGAACATCAAATACATGAGCGTGACATCAGAGCGGAGACACAGCAGTGGAGTAGAGCAGCACAGTTAGTGAACAGCTGAGTGAGCAAGCAGATGGTGAGAATATGGCAACAGTAGAACGCGGAGGCTGGCAGACGGTAAGATAAACAAAGTCTTGATGTAGTAGAGAGGCCGTAACAAGTATCCTTTCCATTATCTTGGCAACAAGAGAGGGGACGGCGATTCGTCGGTAGTGACTGCACACCTTTATATCTCCTTTCCTGAATATTGGTATTTTAACACTCCTTCCCCAATTCTCTAGCACTTTTTTTCTCTCTATATACACAGTTGAATATTCTATAAATCCACTGGAGCCCTGCTGGTCCTGCAGCCTTGATCATTTCTATAGCTACTTTATCGAATCCCACAGCTTTTCCGTTCTTCATCTTTTTAACTGGCCATTCTACCTCTGTCATTGTGATGTCTGATTCCCTCTCTGTTACTTCTTCTGTTTCAGCTGCCTGGATACCTTCTCCACATGTCTGGTTTCTCATGTTCAACAGTTCACTGAAACATTTTTTCCATCTGTTCACAATCTATTCTGGTTTTGTCAGTATCACAAATCCTGTGTTCACCATCTCATTGGCTTTATTTTGTCTTTCTTTTCTCTTTTCTCTCAGTATACCTATCACTGGCATAGCGAAATGTTAAATTAATGTAGCGACAAGGAATCTACGAGCAAGGTGAATGACAGGAAAACACTTAGGATTGTGATGCACGGGGATATTTCCCTGTAGAGGCTTCAGTATTCGGAATATAACCATGTGTTAACAAATGTCAAGAGATGAGGAAAAGGGCAATTAGCAACGGATTACTTAGTAGGGTGCCGGAACATGACCACCGAGATGACGGATGCCACAGCCAGAAACAGTTACAAGCTTACAACATCGTGTCAGCTTTTGCACATCGGTTCCAGGAAATAACACTCTGCTAGGGATCCCGGGGTTGTAACGTGGTTGAGAGATGTGCTGTGTTTAAGTTGCAGAATTCGGAAGACTGTGACAGGATTGTGAGCTGCACGTTAGTTCCTCATTTTGTGCCATATAAGTAACTTTTTTTTGAAGATAGACTGTTTTGTCTTAACAGTAGCAAGACAGATCACGGATGCATACCTAAGTTCTACAGGTAGGGCTATATATTTTTGTCAAATACCCGGGGACTGATTGGAACCTCAAATGGCACCATCAAAAGTGCAGGTAACTACTTTGTAATTAGCGGGCATGATAACTCAGTTCCAATGGTTCTATATTCTCATCAAGAAAGCCGAGGCTTGAATCACAGTCGCTGCATGAAACATTTTTAAAATGGGAAGTCACGTTTTATTGATCTGAATTCTACATAAAACACTAGATCCCGTCCCTCACCTTTCTTCAGTACTTCGAGCCATTACCGCATCATTTATGGTGGTGTATTTTGAGTATCCGACCATTCTTTGGACTTACTTTGTACCTCAAATGGTGAGTGGATGCAGTGGCGTACCCACAAAAGTATCCACTGATGAATCCTATCTGCCGTTATTCTTGGCTTTCTAGACTGGGGCAACCATCTCACCGTCAGATGTGTATCCAGTAGCGTGGATACAACTTTTCCTTCAAGGAGTTGTAAATATATTTTTTATTTTTTATTTAGAACTAGCAATTACCCGCTTCACTCGCATGGATTTCGTAATTTGATCACGGTAATCGTTCCTCGGCATTGTACTAAGACATTATCTGAAAATTCCTAAAGTATAAAAACTCATCCAAAAATTGAGTTTCATTTACCCCAGATATTCTTTGTAAATCATGTTTGTGGTATTACCTTTTGGGGCTAAGATGACCGTGCGACATAGAACTGTACATGAGAGAAACAGTCTTCTCTCAAGTCAAAAAAATAAATACATGTTTCTTTATTTTTAAAGGAGATTCCAAATACATATTCCCACATCTGTAACATCTTCAGTTTTTGATATACACATAAGTATCCCCATAAAAAGAATTCAACCCCTTGATCAGTCCTTCCCCCAGCCCCATCTAAGTGTATTTCCCGAAAACAGAAATACATGTTTCTTTATTCTTAAAGGAGATTCCAAATACCAATTTTCACATCTGTAACCTTCAGCTTTGAAAATATAAGTATCCTCATAAAAAATAATTCAACTATTCTTCACTTATTTTCACCCCCCATTAAGTGCCTTCTCCGGAAAACAAAAAGGTACATGCTCCTGTATTTTTAAAGGACTTTCCAAATACCAAGTTTCTTCTCTCTAACATGTTAAGTTTTTGACAATTTCCTGCCGGTTACAGGTTGTACTCCAAACTATCCAACTAAATGAAAACTGAACAATTCGAAAACAATCTACATCATAATTAATAAAAAGTATCGATCAGGTGGAACCTTTTACTTAATTGTTATTTTGATTACAATATCGATACGGAATGAAGTGGACAGTATGTAATATTATTGAAACTATTCGTAAAATTGATAATATCGTTCTTCGTTTGTGAGGAAGTGGAATCTTCGTTTAATTTGTCTTCTTAAAAAAAGGAACCACTTTGGTACTACACTCCGTGAAGGTGACTTCCTTCCAGGTCGTAGATATTTTGATTATGGGAGACTCAAGGCCAACTCTATTGCACCCATAAACAAGGCTGTATCTTCCCCATTCCATGCCTTTCTTAATTCTGTCAGTGCCCGGAATCGAATGCAGGATGCCTTAAGTCAAATTCTAAAATAAGGAGACCTTAAAGTTTGTTTAGTTAAACTTGTTTGCCGTTTATATTTGCATTTAGTGATTAGCCCGTTAATCATGTTCAAATTAAAGCCGTTAAGGAGGGCTTGTTGTCGAATGAAATTTAGTTCTTTATCCCTCTCTTTATCTTTATCTTTGGACAGGGGTAAGTTTTAATCCTTACAGTTTCATTTTCTTTAAACACAAACAATTTCTTTAGGCAATAAACCCTCAAACAATTTTTTAATTAATAGTCACAATTTCCTGCCGGTTACAGGTCGTACTCCAAACTATCCAACTAAATGAAAACTGAACAATTCGAAAACAATCTACACAATCTTCTCCACCGCACAGTAGGGCCCCGCATTGTAGGGATAGCGTGCCTGCCTCTTAGCAGAGGCCCCGGGTTCGATTCCCAGCCAGGTCAGGGATTTTTACCTCAGTCTGAGGGCTGGTTCAAGTTACACTCAGCCCACGTGCTTATAATTGAGGAGCTATTTGATGGTGAGATGGCGGCCCCGGTCTAGAAAGCCAAGAATAACGGCAGAGAGGATTCGTCGTGCTGACCACACGATACCTCATAATCTTCAGGCCTTCGGGCTGAACAGCGGTCGCTTGGTAGGCAATGACCCTTCGGGGCTGTTACGGCATGGAGTTTGGTTTGGAAAAAGTACAGAGAAGTTTGCAGGTTCAAATCCCAGCTTGGGTCGGTGGCCCTTAAAACAGTGTTGAAATGGCAACAGCTCCATGTCGTTGGTTTCTGGCACATTAATCAAAATTATGCATACGAATATTAGCGTCACAAAACCATAACTTTATACTACTATATTCTGTATCCCAGGCTTGCGAGGGAAACTAATAGGACAAGGTAAACCCCACCTAGCATATGTTGTGATGTGTATTTTTCTTTACCAACTAACAAAATACCTATACCCATACACCTTACATTCTATATATATGTTGTGTGTGTGTTTCTTTGCCACATTATTTGTATAAAATGTCACTTCTTTATAGCTTATCACATGATCATTATTATAATAAAATTACCATACATATTCTAAACCAGAATATTGCATCTTTACTCAAAACTATATATTCTTGCATTCATTTCACTTGTACTTGGAATATATGAAATGCTGTAAGTTATGCTGGAATGATAATAACAGAGGTTGGTGGGGATCTCTCTACATCACAACAAGTTACAGACATAAGGTTAACGAATGTACTTTTATAAAGCATTTTATATATAACGTATATTATTATTAGCTTCCGGAATCTGCACAAATCCACCACTCTTACTTGGACCCAACGACGCTCATTTCCTTTTAAGTTATTCTATACCACCTAAACTCTGGATGTTTGGACACCTATCAAAATAAAATTATGGATGAAGAACTACCTTAATGCAGCCCCCCACCAAATGGAAATCCTGGCGATGCTACTGATACCTATTCATATTCTCTTTTTTTGTAGACTTCTCCATTCAACACAGAATTAACTTGTAAACACTTTTTTTTAAAACACATCAACGTTTCTGCAATGACGTTTATTAATCAGAAGCTGTCTGTACAAGTTCAAGGTCCATTTAAAGGAATATGGGAAGTTTTCCCAAAAATAACACATCAGCTTTTTAAACTCAACACAAGTGGTTTTAACAGTTATATTGTGATTTTTAACAGGGATGGAGTTTCTTATAATTCCAAAAAATAGTATTTTCCCCACAGTTCAAATCTTCCTTTACTTCCTGGGTAAATGTTTCCCCAAATTTTCTTATTTTCTTCAGCTACTACATTTTTGCAAACCCCTTTTACTTCCATGTATCTTATTCTACTCTCTTCAACCTTCTAGTTTTCCATTCCTTCCAAGTTTTCTTCTATTCCTTTACGTTACATTTCACTCTATCATTCCTCCACATTGTCTCTTTCTCTCTTACCATTCCTGATGTTCTACCACATGTTTTCTCTGCACACCTTACAAATGCACTCTTAAAATTATTCCATTCCTGTTCAACGTGACTAATAACTGTCCTTGGTATCAATTTTTGCAATTCTTTCCTGAACTCTTCCTTAACCTTCTTTTCCTTCAATCTCCAGACCACCGGGCGAGTTGGCTGTGCGGTTAGAGTCGTGCAGCTGTGAGCTTGCATCCGGAAGACAGTGGGTTTGAATCCCACTGTCGGCAACCCTGAAGATGGTTTTCCGTGGTTTCCCATTTTCACACCAGGCAAATGCTGGGGCTGTACCTTAAGTAAGACCATGGCCACTTCCTCCCCACTCCTAGGCCTTCCCTATCCCATCGTCGCCATAAGACCTATCTGTGTCCGTGCGACGTTAAGCAAATAGCAACAAAAAAAAATAAATCTCCAGACCTTTTTCTTTTAGCCTACTTTTAACTTCGCTATCACTGCTCTGTGGTCACCCCGAAAGGCTTCCTCAGGCATAGCTGTAACATACACAAGATCTTTCTGATGTTCTTTTTCCAGTAATATGTAATCAATCAACGTTTTCCTTCTTCTGTCTCCCCATCCCTACCTGGTAATCTTCTGGCTATTTTTCTTCCTGAACCATGTGTTTCCTATTATTAGATGGTTCCTCTGACAGAAGTCCATTAACATATCCCTTTCTTGAATCTTGTTGCCATATCCATATGGCCCCAGAATCTCTTCTCTTTCCAATCTCTCTCTTCCCATTTGTGCATTCAGATCTCCCATTATAATTACTTCCTTGCCTCATACGTGTTTCTCCACCTTCAAGGAATTGTTCTGTATTCTGAACTATTACATTCTTAGTAACTTTTACTTGTAATTGTTACTTTTAACGAAATTTAATTTTTACGTCTTGAAATAAAATTGTAATTGTTACTTTCTAGTAATCGTCCCATTATTGTAATTGATATACATCGTACGGAAGCAGAAATGGGAAAGAACTAAAGAATTATAGCTTCACCAGTGCTGGATGAGGTACTTTCTTACCTCTCCAGTATTTCCAAAGACATTCTTACACCAACAACGTTCTTAAAATTAAACTCATGTGCTCCTGTAAGGGGTCTTTCCAGTAAATGCAAATATGTATTCCTCTCCCCAAAAAAAAAAAGTTGAGGCTTAGCTATGAGAATATTAAGAACCAATTAATTTATTTGCAAATAAATGGCAATTTAATAAATGCTAAGTTATTAACTAAAATAAAAATTATGGAAAATGAGTGCAACTGCACTAGACAAAATAGTGATTGAATGGGAGGCTATATTTCTAGGAAATCAAACTCCGAGAACAGAGAATTACAGTAGGTGAAGCATTATTTGATCCTGTAATCATTAAGAGGGAAATCCTCAAGGCAGTATTACTGGACCTTGATGTTTATATAAATGATATGAGTAAAGAACTGGAATCAGAGATAAGGCTTTTTGCAGATGATATTATACTGTATAGAGAAACAAGTTACAAGATTGTGAGCAACTGCAAAAAGACATTTCATGTCTAGCAGGCATTGATGAAAGAAATTGCAGTGAATGCCTTGAAATATTCAATCCAAAACCTGAAGAACAATATCTCCCAAACTTTGTATTTTTGTTAGTTGCTTTACATCGCTTCAACACAGATAGATCATATGGCAACGACAGGATAGGAAAGGCCTAGGAGTTGGAAGGAAATGGCTGTGGCTTTAATTAAGGTACAGTCCCAGCATTTGCCCAGTGTGAAAATGGGAAACCAAGGAAAACCATCTTCAGGGCTGCCGACAATGGGATTCAAACCCACTATCTCCCAGATGCAAGGTCGTAGCCCATGACCGCATGGCCAACTCACCCGGTCCAAACTTTGTAATGGAACCACATATGTCAAATATACTTATCAACCACTATGTAATCAACTCCTCACAATTAGTTTTTAAAAATTTTCTCTTGTTTTACTGTATATTTTGTCTTCAGGGGCAATTTGCAGTTGGGGAAAGTCGAAGTAAAATAAAATAATACTCTGACTCTCCAGTGCTATGTGTAATAAAAGGATGGGAAATTGGGTGGAAGATTCAATGACAATTAGAAATACCAATTTTTTTTTTTTTTTTTTTTTTTACTTTTAAAATTACATCATCAAATTTTCTCTGTCTTATCTTCACATCAATTCTAACATAAATCAGTAATAGGTAAGTTATTTGAGCAGATGTAGAAATATAGTAGTCCAGAAAAATGTGGAAAATATAGGTGATCCTAAGCTGTCTATCAGAACAGAATTTGGGAAGTTCTAGCAGGTAACTCATTCAAATCCTGAAACATGGTAGGATGCAAATTTAGCATCTGGGGTTCTTATCTATTCTCTTATGTATGAAGTAGTTCAAGTCAGCTTACTGTTAAACTGAATACCAGAGGAATTAAGTTTTAAGAAAGCTTTATGAAAAGCAATCTTTATTTACTTCCACCATTATTTTCTATGCAGGTATTTGAATCTCGTCATGAACTGTTACAAGAAGAGAAAGTGGAACCTGTGCCTCAAACTGTGTGTCTTTCACCTGGAGAATATTATGGCCTGATATCAGCTATTGTCATCATTCTCATTGTGTTGCTTGTTATAACTGCCCTTGCAGGAGCATGCTACAGGTAAGTCTTTGAAACACTAATAATGACACCAAAAACAGCTGATACCTATATCAAATTTGTGCTATTCCCTCAGATTTATTGTTGAGATAATTATACAGAATGTCCCAAAATTCACAACATAGTCTGCACTATGTGATTGCTGAACATGAATGAATGAATGAATGAATGAATGAATGAATGAATGAATGAATGAATCAATCAATCAATCAATCAATCAATCAATCATGAATGTGAATGTGTGGTAACAGGCAAAAATTACAACATTATGGATGGCAGGAAATATCTGATTACTTTATTACCTACTTATAATTTCCATCATAAATTTATCATAAAATGATTCTCAGCACTTTGTACAAGGTAGCTTTCCAAAGGAAAGCAGCACAACTTGTTCTGGGCACTTGCCGACAAAAAAGTTATGTTACGAAAATATTGCAAACTTTGGGCTAGGAACACTTGGGAGTAAGGAGATAACCTGCTTGAACATATATAATAAGGTATGTTCTGAGCAGTCAGTTGAGTGATGGTGTGCAATGACAGTAGTACACGAATAAGCTTTAGTGGAGTTTTTAAAAGTAGGAGGTATCATAATATGAAGAAATAAGTTGGAATTCAAGAGGACAAAATTGAGGCAAATCTTTGCAGAAGAGGAATTAGGGACTGAAATAATTCACTACGGGAGATGCTCAATAAATTTCAACCTTCCTCATAAGCTTTTGGGATAAGAATAGGTAAAGAGTTGATGGGGAAATTGCCACCTCGGCAACACACCTAATGAAGGTCATTGGTGATTGATTGATAATATAGTGAAAAAAAACTATAAGATATTACAGTATTATTCAGAAAGCAAGATGTCTCTCCCTTTCAGGCACCACAAATGAAGCATTCAGAGCTCTCCTCAACGGTAACCCTTTCAATATTTCAGCATTTAATCAAATGGCAATTTTCATTTCTATTGGAGCATAGTACGATAAAATAGCACTAATAATCTGTCTACGCATTTAACTCTGTTGGTAATCCTTGCATAATTCTTGGAAATTTCATTTGCAATTTTTAATTCTGTTTGTGCTTAGTAATAATATATTGTAATTCGGATAAACCTGAACGTAGTTTTAAAATGATTGTAGTGTATTGTAGTATCTTATTAGAAATGAGCATACTTATTCTAGATTGTGAAATATTTGTGTAGTGGAAGTATCTCTAGTAACTCACTTTTGATGCAATACTGTTTTGTAATTAGGATAGGCTTAACTGCAGTTTAGAATTGTGTAATTCTTGTGTATTCCTTTTGGTATTCAGTAATTTACAGCAGTTTTCATCCTGTTAGGGTGTTGTAGGATAAGAATATAGTACGACTAAGTAGTATTGTAGAGTAGCAGTATATTAATTACCTTATTGTCACGTGACATTTGAGTACTAACCTAGACAACATTTCTTTCCTTTCATTCTTTTTGTGCACAGAATAAGTTCTTTTTTCTTTCATTATTCCATAAAAAATGACTAAGGAGTGCAAGTATAGGAACTGTGGGTGTCGCCAGGCATTAAAGAGTATGAGGGAGGAGTTGGAGAGTTTGAGGGAGATAATTAGGATTCTCTCAGAGGACAGGAAGGAAGGTACTGCATAATTTTCCTACTTTTATGACCATCCTTTCTATCACATTTAATTTTAACTATGGCAAGAGCAGATTTATGACCACTTACACCATCTATCATTTTTTGAAGTCTGCAGAAAAGACCTGTGGAAGAGTATCAGGAAGGAAGAAAAATCAAGAAACACCCTGGTGGAATGACAGGGTAAAAGATATAGTTAAAAGGAAGAAACAAGCTTGGAAAAGATGGCTGAGAAACAGAACAACAGAATGCAAAACAGAGTACAGGCACTGCAAGAAGGAGTGGTCCAAGGTGGTTCAAGAAGAGAAAAAGAAATGCTGGCAAAGATTCGCTGAATCTTTGCAAGAAGATACAACCAGAAGCAAAAAGATCTTATTCCAGTGGATTAAAAGAAGAAAAACCCAGATGAAGGTGCTAACTTCATTAAAAATGAACAGGAAGAAGTGATGACACAGAAGCAGGATATATTGCAGAGGTGGGGAAAATACTTTGAAAAGCTTTACAACATGCAAAATACCTCGGTACAAGGAGAAATTGAAGAAGCAGATTTAGTGCAGATGGAAGACAGTGTCCCAAAGAATTTGGTATGGAAAACATTGACAGAAGCACAGAATGGGAATGAAACAATGCAGATGGTAATAGTATTCCATCAAAATTGTGAAAACTGTGTTGGAACCAAAGTGGGTCAAACTGAATTATTCAGAGTTGAGACAGGCTTAAGACAGGGAAGTGTACTGTCTCCCTTACTCTTCATTATCATCATGGATAGAATTCTACATAATATCAAGGAGAAGATGATGGGCAAGCAAGTAAAGTCTATGCTCTTTGCTGATGACATTGTAGTTTGGGGAGATAATGAAGAGGAAGTACAAACACAAGTTGATTTATGGAATGAGGAGATAAAAATTTTGGAATGAAGATTAGTACTGTGAAAAGCAAGACTCTGATTATGACGAGAGGTAACAGAAAATCCAGGGGAGTTATAGAAATAGGAAATGAACCTCTTGAAGTAGTGAAAAATGTTAAATACTTGGGCAGCGTGATGTTACAAGATGGAAATTTGGATGGAGAAATTGATTTAAGAACACAGCAGTCTGCAAGTTTCTACCAGTGTGTGAGACACATTGTATGGAACAAAGATGCCAATGAAGTGCAAGAAGGTTTTTTTACTTGTCCTATTACAAACCTATACTGATCTATGCTTCAGCAGCCTGGACATTGACTAAGTGGAACCAAAGCAGCTGAAATGAGGTTCTTGCAGAACATACAGGGAAAGACAAGACAAGAATAGAATACGAAATGAGGAAATAAGGAGAAGCGTTGGAGTGTGTAAACTTCAAGAAGAGATCGATACAGCAAAGCTAAAATGATTTGGACACATGATGAGAATGTCAGGAGAGAGAATACTAAAGAGAATATTCATGGATACAGAGACTGGGAAAAGGCCTATGGGACAGCCTAGAATGAGATAGAACTCTGTTGTGGACTGTACTGCAAATAGAGGAGTCAATAGCAATAAAGTACTAGAAGAGGAATGGTGGAAAAATCTAGTAAGGTGGAGGGCTTTGGTTCACTACCCTACCCAGAGAGAATCTGGAAAAGGGAATGGATGAAGAAGAGAGGAATAACACAGTAACTGATACCTTATAAATATAATGTTATTGGCTTTACATCCCACTAACTACCTTTATGGTTTTTGGAAACTGTGAGGTGCCAGTATTTAGTCCTGCAAGTGTTTTTTTATGTGCCAATAAATCTACTGACACAAGGCAGACATATTTGACCACCTTCAAATAACACTAGACTGAGCCAGGATCAAACCTGCCAAGTTGGAGTCATAAGGCCAGCCCCTCGAAAGTCTGAGCCACTCAGCCTGGCAACTGATGCTCTACTAATGTTGTTTAAACTAAATTAGACAGATTATTATTATTATTATTATTATTATTATTATTATTATTATTATTATTATTATTATTATTATTATTATTATTGTTGTTGTTGTTGAAAACCTACAACCTGGGTCAGGGATGGGGTGAATGAAGCCCCCAACTTGTGGCGAGGATATAAATTGTGCCAGCTGCCGGGGCCTGTCGCACTCCTCTGGGGAAATGATTAATGATTGAGAGATGAAATGAAATAATGGAGAGTGTTTCTGGAATGAAAGATGACAGGGAAAATCAGAGCACCCGGAGAAAAACCTGTCCCGCCTCCGCTTTGTCCAGCACAAATCTCACATGGATTGACTGGGATTTGAACCACGGAACCCAGCGGTGAGAGACTGATGTGCTGGCGCCTGAGCCAAGGAGGATTATTATTATTATTATTATTATTATTATTATTATTATTATTATTATTATTGTTATTATTATTATTATTATTATTACACTGACTGACAGAGCAAATGCAACACCAAGAAGGAGTGGTTCGAAAGGGATGAAAGTTGGGGAAAAAACAGAGACGGCACGGACGAATAATTGATGTTTATTTCAAACCGATATGCAGGTTACACAATGCGCACGGCATCGACTCAGTAGAATGTAGGACCACCGCGAGCGGCGATGCACGCAGAAACACGTCGAGGTACAGAGTCAATAAGAGTGCGGATGGTGTCCTGAGGGATGGTTCTCCATTCTCTGTCAACCAATTGCCACAGTTGGTCGTCCGTACGAGGCTGGGGCAGAGTTTGCAAACGGCGTCCAATGAGATCCCACACGTGTTCGATTGGTGAGAGATCCGGAGAGTACGCTGGCCACGGAAGCATCTGTACACCTCGTAGAGCCTGTTGGGAGATGCGAGCAGTGTGTGGGCGGGCATTATCCTGCTGAAACAGAGCATTGGGCAGCCCCTGAAGGTACGGGAGTGCCACCGGCCGCAGCACATGCTGCACGTAGCGGTGGGCATTTAACGTGCCTTGAATACGCACTAGAGGTGACGTGGAATCATACGCAATAGCGCCCCAAACCATGATGCCGCGTTGTCTAGCGGTAGGACGCTCCACAGTTACTGCCGGATTTGACCTTTCTCCACGCCGACGCCACACTCGTCTGCGGTGACTATCACTGACAGAAAAGAAGCGTGACTCATCGGAGAACACGACGTTCCGCCATTCCCTCATCCAAGTCGCTCTAGCCCGGCACCATGCCAGGCATGCACGTCTATGCTGTGGAGTCAATGGTAGTCTTCTGAGCGGACGCCGGGAGTGCAGGCCTCCTTCAACCAATCAATGGGAAATTGTTCTGGTCGATATTGGAACAGCCAGGGTGTCTTGCACATGCTGAAGAATGGTGGTTGACGTGGCGTGCGGGGCTGCCACCGCTTGGCGGCGGATGCGCCGATCCTCGCGTGCTGACGTCGCTCGGGCTGCGCCTGGACCCCTCGCACGTGCCACATGTCCCTGCGCCAACCATCTTCGCCACAGGCGCTGCACCGTGGACACATCCCTATGGGTATCGGCTGCGATTTGACGAAGCGACCAACCTGCCCTTCTGAGCCCGATCACCATACCCCTCGTAAAGTCGTCTGTCTGCTGGAAATGCCTCCGTTGACGGCGGCCTGGCATTCTTAGCTATACACGTGTCCTGTGGCACACGACAACAGGTTCTACAATGACTGTCGGCTGAGAAATCACGGTACGAAGTGGGCCATTCGCCAACGCCGTGTCCCATTTATCGTTCGCTGCGTGCGCAGCACAGCGGCGCATTTCACATCATGAGCATACCTCAGTGACGTCAGTCTACCCTGCAATTGGCATAAAGTTCTGACCACTCCTTCTTGGTGTTGCATTTGCTCTGTCAGTCAGTATTATATTATTATTATTATTATTATTATTATTATTATTATTATTATTATTATTATTATTATTATTATTATTATTATTATTATTATTAACTTACTATGCTCCAACAGAAGTGAAAACTGCCATTAGGTTAAATGATGAAATGTCAAAAGGATTACACAAGGATTAGGCTACATAACAACAAGCAAGATACTATCTAATGGAATAACTACAATACAATCCTAAACTGCACTTAGGCATATCCTAATTACAGGCTAACTGAAACAATAGAAGTGAAGTTAAACTACATAGCTGAGACTTAGGCGTAAGCATATTGTTACTTTTTCACTATTTGTTAACATAAATTAAAACTTTCCTTAACTGCTGAAATGATGAAAGTACACAGAAAGATGTCTAAAAGAGTGGCTCAATAACTTTTCTCTAAACTGTGCCAGAGACTTGAACTACAAATGTCAAAATATATGAAACAGGTGATTTACTCGACTGTATCTCAAGAGAAGAATATTCAAATGCCAAAAGCAGCAATAATCACCAACAGTGCCAAGACCGTTAGCTATCTTGCCAGTGAAATACCGTAGATTATGTGGAAGTCCCTTTAGTTTTTTTTAACAAAATTTACAATGCTACCATATGGTTTACTAGCAAGATACCCGTGCTTCGCTACGGTATTATACTGAAATTTACCATTGAATGCTTATAGTTTTAGATATATAATCCGCCGAAATTCGCGATCCGACTCGTTTTCTGCGAGAATCCACCAAAATTTGCGATCTGACTCGTTTTCTGATAGATTACGGCAAGCATAAGTATTTTTAATATGGATCAAATCCTTCAGGAGATCCGGCGTGGTGTCGTCTTGGGTGCCTTGGCGGTACTGAACACGCCGCCGGACTGCATTCTTAGTCATTACCCGTCCAAGACCTGTTTCCAGCGTGGTCCGCACATTTGACCACGGTCCAGAACATTATTATTATTATTATTATTATTATTATTATTATTATTATTATTATTATTAGATGTTCTGGACCCTACAGCAAGATGCAAGACTGCTACTTGGCGGTAAATTACATCTGCTGCCATTGTCATTGTTGACAGTATCACCAGCACCATTGTCGCGGGTAGGCAAGTGTGCGGGTTTTCTGACGATACGAATGACTGACTTCCGTGCATTATTGACCTTATTATAGAGGTGAACAAATTTGACGGTCAATCACATTCCTATCGTTTATTTCAAATGTGTTTAAATTTTTATTTATATGCCAGGAGAATCTACTGTAATCTAAGAACGTTCTCCGAAGGAAAAGATGGCTGTTGAAAACGAACCCAGAAAAGATTAAAAATGATCGATTTATGATCAGAATAAGTACATCAAAAATCTACAGCCTGTTTCCAGTCATTCGACAGGGTCAGGAATGGAATGAATAAAGCCCCATCTAGCGGTGACAATAGGAATTTTTCCGGCTGCCGAAGCACTCCTCTGGGGCAATGATCGATGAATGACAAATGAAATGAAATATTGGACAGTGTTGCTGGAATGAATGATGACAGGAAAAATCGGAGTATCCGGAGAAAAACCTGTCCCGACTCCGTTTTGTCCAGCACGAATGTCACATGGAGTGACCGGAGTTTGAACCACGGAACCCAGCTGTGAGAGGCCGGGGCGCTGCCGCCTGAGCAACGGAGGCTCCTCATAAGTACATTATGAACAGTAAAATCAATTGGTCTCACCTCCTTTTACACCCCACCGCCGTTAAGTTTATTAACAACCCCCCCCCCAAAAAAAAAATTAAAAGAAGGCGTGTTTCTTTATGTTTAAAGGAGATTCCAAACACCAATGTTCATGTCTATTACCTTCAGTTTTGAGATATAAGTATCCCCATAAAAATAATTCACTTTCTTTCACTTCCTTTCACACTCCTCCCCCTCCCAGCAAAGTGAATTATCCGGCAAAAAATACTGTTTCTTTAATAGTAAAGGATATTCTAAATGCCAATTATCACAACTCTAACTTCTTCAGTTTTTGATTTATGTGTCCTCATGAAAGGAATTCAACTTTTTTTACTCCCGCCCACCAAGATGGGTTCCCCCCAAAACGCATTTTTCTTTGTTTTTAAAGGAGACCCAAATACAAATGGCCACGTCTGTAACAACTTTAGTTTTTATTAGATGTATGTATTCTCATACAATTAAGTCAATTAATTTTTCAATTCTTTCACCCCCCCCCCCCCCATCATTGGATTTTCCGAGAATACGTGTTTCTTTACTTTTAAAGCAGATTCCAAATATCAAATTTCACGTCTGTAACATCTTCATTTTTGAGATATCAGTAGCCTAATTAAAAGAATTCAACACCATTTTCAGTCACTTCTAGCCCCCCTCCACCCAAGTGGTATTTCCGAAAACTAAAAATACTTTTTTCTTTATTTTTAATAGAGATTAGAAAATACCATTTTTTACTTCTGTAATGTGTTGAGTTTTTTGAGATACTGTAGAAATTCTCATTTTAAAATTTTTAGTTCCCCTTAAATGGAGTTTCCAAAAACAAATCACCTATGTTTCTTTACATTTACAGGAGATTCCAAATACACACTTTTTACGTCTGTAACATTTTACATTTCTCAGATATTCTGTAGATATAGTCCTTCAAAAAATTCACCCCAATTTGTCACTCCTGTTTAACCGCCATTAATTGGATTTTCCAAAAACAAAAAATACGTGTTCCTTTATTTTTAAAGGAGATTCTAAATACCAATTTTTTACATCTGTAAACTTTTAAAGTTTTAAGATGTAGACACACACATTTTAAAAATTCACCCCCTTTTCACCCCCCATTATTTGGATTTTCCAAAAACGAAAAAATACCTGTTTATTTTTAAAGTAGATCCCAAATACCAATGTTCAGGTCTGTAATATCTTCAGGTTCTGAAATATAAGTAGCCTTCTTAAAAGCATTCAACCCATTTTTCACCCTTTTCCACCCTTCCTACTGGGATTTTCTGAAAACAAAAGAATACGTGTTTCTTTATTTTTAAAGGAGATTTTAAATACCAATTTTTACATCTATAATCTTTAAAAGTTTTGAGATATAGATACACTCATTTTAAAAATTCACCCCTTTTCAGCCCCCATTAATTGGATTTTCCAAAAACAAAAAAATATGTGTTTCTTTATTTTTAAGGAGATCCCAAGCACCAATTTTCAGGTCTGTAATATTTTCAGTTTCTGAGATATAAGTATCCTCATTAAAGGCATTCAACCCCTTTTTCACGCCTTTTCACCCCTCCTATTGGGATTTTCCGAAAACAAAAAAATACGTGTTTCTTAATTTTTAATGAAGATTCTAAATACTAATTTTTACATCTGTAAACTTTTAAAGTTTTGAGATATAGATACACTCATTTTGAAATTTCACCCCCCTTTTCACCCCCTTAGCGATGGAATATCCAAAAACCCTCTCTTAGCGAGCACCTACATCTTAATATGAATATATCCTCAAAATTTCATTTCTTTATGTCCAGTAGTTTTGGCTCGGCGATGATGAATCAGTCAATCAGTCAGTCAGTCAGTCAGTCAGGACAAGCTATTTTATATATATAGATTAAAAGAAATTGTTTCCTTCATGATTGGTGTAACAGATCTTAAAGTTGTATACAAAATAGAACCTGTACGAATATAACTTTTAGTAACTGCAAAAATTACAACTCCGTATAGTAACTGTATAATTATTTGTAATAATAAGTATCCTGTCAACAAAGGTATAGATATTTAAGCAAAAAAATTGAATATTATTTCCTGTGTCCCCAACCCAAATACAAAGAAAGTAAATCAGACCTTCTTAATTTATTTTTTAAAAAATACTGCTAATCTTGATTACTTCTGACAAACATCTAATACAAAATTATTTATTCCTCTATCTGGATCACTTGCACACCAAATTTTTCTATTGCACTACGTAACGACTACTTTATTGCTGCAAAATTTTTGTCTTCCCAGCTACCTTCTACAATTTGCTGTATGATCACTTTCTCCTTATCTTGGGTGGAGACATGTCCTGGTGAGGAACAATTTCTTCCATTTTGAATATGACCTCATGCTGTTTTCATTCAGTCATAAAGGAAATTATTATATAGATGATATAAAATGGCAAACATTCTAGATCGTTTGTTACATACAGAGCTGTACAGTTCAATTTTGCTTCTCAACAGTCTATCTGTATACAGTAAATCAATGTGCTTCTTTAGTTTAACTTTTGGCTGCATTTAGGTAGATCAGTATGAAACTGCCATTATAATGAAGTGTCAGTTTAGAATAAGTGATTATTACTCATTTTTCTGTTTTAGGCGCTACTGGTCTATTCAAATGAAAAATAGCGCAGCTGACAGCACTTCCCCTGTGGGAGGCCCATATCCGCCAAGTAGGAACAATAATTTCTCATTTCTCGTGCCAGGTGCTCAAAAGGCTTTTGAAACCAGGTAAGAAGATAAGACCTCCATATATTAGTGACCATTCTATACAAAACACAGTCTTAATAGAAGAGTCAAATATATAATAAATACTGTTAAGTTACTTTCTTAACTCAAATAATAACATGGAGTAGTTTTTCATCTTGTATTCCATCCAGAAGTTCAAGCAATCCTACTACAGACCCACAAGATAGCGTTCCAGGTTTATCTACCATCACAACAGGAAGAACGTTTGATGATCCAAGTGAGCCTATCTATACAGATCCTTCCTTGTTTGAGCGGTCCAGAAGCCTGCGTAGTATTGCTGTCTCTCAAGCTGGCCAACACTGTCAGAAGATGAATGTGTAACATAACATGGTTTTTTGGGAGGTAGCATATGAACTGTTATTACTTTGATTGTTTGCTCCATTTTGTTAATATTAAATCTACTGTAATTGTATAGATTTTAAATCAGGAAATAAATTTACAACTACATAATGATTTGGGGAACATCTCTAGAAGGTTTTCTCTGAACGTAATTATTTTCATTCAACTGGGATTTTATAAAACTGAAAACACTGCATGATTGATAGATCTAGTATATTTATCTGAGGTAGCCTTTATCATTAGTATGTAAAATATTTCTCTAATTTATTTTCTGATTTTAACTGTTGTATGATACAAATACTCATCCTTTCAATAAAAGGAAAACCCCTACAGACATTTTCAGTTTTAATTCTAGTGTGATACTGTCTTCTCGATATTACTTTGACTGTAAGTATTATGCAAGAGATGCAAACAGTAATAACAGCAAAAGTTCTACTTCCCAATATTATTAAGTATTCTACTATGTGACATTTCAGAAACATGGTTTAGTGCTAATGCTTTGCAAATGGCAAAGGTCCAATGAACAACTTGTATTTAACTTTCGTCTTGTACTTTGTTTTAAAACTCTTTACATAGATTGTAAGATATGGGACCTAAATGAATTAGTTGACATTATGGTTATACTAATATAAATAAATTACCTTAGGCATTTCAAAATCAGGACTTACAAAATGATTTTTTTAATGCCAAAATGTCTCTATATACTTCATCACTAAAAGTGTTCTCAGAGTACTCTAGTGATCTCCTCTCAAGTATTTCTTCATGAAAGAACATGGCTGCAGGAGAGGTCATTCGCCTTTAACTGAATTTCTACAGCATACACCACTTGAAATAAAAATTAATTTTATTTATATTAGAGAAAGAGAACAGTATAAGTCTTAAAATATAAATAATATACATGAACAGTCATCCAACATTTGACGTGACAATAATTTCAGTAATATATTTATGATGAATACTCTGTTAAATTCAGATGTTGACATTATCTGGGAGAAAAAGTAAACACAGACATCACAAATTAGACAACATTTAAATTACTCCTAGTTGTACCATCTGGAGTTTATTTCTGCACAAAATGGATAAAGAGCTTTGAATGTTTTAGTCTATTGCTATCTTTCTTCTGTATGGTACATGGTTCTGACATTCAGAATAGGAGATCCAAAAGCATGTAGGCTACTGCACCTATATATAATTTCCATTAACTCTGAATGTAATTTCCTTACTTCAGTCATTAAATACATACGGATTTAATGCTGAGAGTTTCTTCTCACAGCCCTTTTCTTGGCCCAACAATTAGATGTCAGTCTATCATCACAGTACTATGGATTCAAATCTTTATGGCTGCATGTGAAATCTCTTTGGGACAGAATCGATGTTGAACAAATTTCTCAATAATCTCTGGTTTCTGAGCACTCAACTATCTCTAGGAGTCTATTATCAATCGTATTTCATCATGGAGATGTACAAAGCAATGTTCGAATTAAATTTACCTTCACTGATCATGCTATGAGAAAATAAAGTGCATTATTTTTATAACTGCTAGGTTCTTCAGTCTGCCAAAACTAATTTTGAAATAAATAAATAAATAAATAAATAAATAAATAAATAAATAAATAAATAAATAAATAAATAAATAAATAAATAAATGCATAAACTATCTGAAAAAGGAAAACAGATGGTAACAGAATTATACCTTAGCATGATTTCAAGTTCAAATCAAAACAGAATTCCATTTTAATTAAGTTGTTTCTTTTTTCAGATAGTTTATAAATTTATTTATCTTAAAATTAGTTTCAGCAGACTGAAGAATATAGTAGTTATAAATTAACTGAGTCAAAACTGATAAGAGCTGGCTTCAGAAATTAAAAAAGTACACAATTCTCATAAATAATGTATTAGGGTTTTATAATGGCCAAAACACTTGTTTAAATTTATCTAATGCAATGTCCATGTACAAAATGTACATAAATTTCAAATATCAAATAAACATAGCTTATATACACATTGAAAAAGAACAGAACATATCACATCTATTACTGTAGCACAGTGCATGTATAAATCATATTGTATGCAATTAAAAAATTTGCACCCAAGCATGACTAAGTTCAAATCAACCCAAACTTACAATTTACTGGGTGCACACAAATAAATACTGCATTCCCAAAATCCATGTATGTTTTCCATTTAAGGTAAAAAGAAAAGATAAATTCAGTTTTCAATTTCCATGAAAGATAAACTTGAGATCCAGAGAATACAGCCATATTTAGCATAAAATATTTGGAACTGTATTTAATTGCAGTGGCTGTAAGTAAGCACTTCATAGCACAGTATGCATCATGGCTTTTAACTACTATTTTCCATGTAACTCTAACAATAATTCATCATCATAAGGGTGAAAAGCTGCAATTTACTTCATAAATGAATGAGTTCTGAGCTACAGTGTACTACTAGGAATACACAAGTTGAATTTTCTTCCAAGATTTCCTGTTACAGTCGAAAGTTCTCACTCCAGTTTGAGTGCTAAAATTTAAAGTTAGTCCCCTGAAGCTTTACAGTTATATTTAAAAAATATCTGTGAAGGAGGAAAACCCACACCTTGCCTGAAAGCTAGATGAAGATGATTC
This sequence comes from Anabrus simplex, assembly GCF_040414725.1. Taxonomy (NCBI): domain Eukaryota; kingdom Metazoa; phylum Arthropoda; class Insecta; order Orthoptera; family Tettigoniidae; genus Anabrus; species Anabrus simplex. Next base: position 489,551,574 of record NC_090266.1, read on the forward strand.
TGTTATGGGCTCCATCAAGTACCATTTATGTATTTTTCTGAGGATACCATTTTTGATATGAAATTTTCTCAACAGTTTATTAATTCTTAACTCACTGCAGCTGCAATCACAGTTAAATTTAATTTTTAGTAAAGATCTCACACTTTCTATCGTCTTGTTGCCCCTTTAAGTTTTCCAGCAGTTCATCAGTGAGAAGACTCTTTCTATTCATGGTAATGTTCCAAGCAAACACAATATGCATTCCTTAATTTGAGGAGATTTGAATAATTAATATCAGTCTTTGAGAAAACTGAAAATTCTGACCCATTACTGTGATGATTTCAAGAGTTTTCAATAAAAAAAACACACACACTCTGTATAGTGGAAGCCATTTCTTTTTATTTTCAAGTTTCAATTCATCCAGTTGGTTAGATCTTATTTTATTGAAGACACTTCATCAAACAACAATTCTATATCTTTTTTAATTATAGTATGCACCAAAATATACATTACTGCAGCAATATACAGTATTGGAACTGTTATTTATTAATTAATGGAATGATAATGTAAATGTTCAAAATGTGTGCCATCATACTGTAGGCATTGTTCGTTTCAGTCACGCAGATTTTGAAACATAGCCTGGAACATAAGTTCCTGCATATTCCTGAAAAACAAGACGTTCTTCTCACATAATGCAGGCACAGTTCTGGATGGATCCGTACAGCTGAACACTTTGTACTTTAACATCTGGCCTAAAAAAAATTTTAAAAAAGTTTATTTGGCGATACATGAAACCATCCAAGTGAATGTAGCTTTCGTTGGACAACCACACATTGAGTAAGAAATGCGGATCCTCATACACCATGGCCAAAAAATCTTTCACAATCCACAATCCTGGCATGCATATCTTGCTCCATCAATTGTTGTTCAACCTGTATTCGGTACGGATAACCACATATGTTTTTAAACAATCGCCAAACCAACATATTGCCGATGTTCAGTTTCAAGGATGTTCATCGAAGACTTAATTTTGGTTACTCCAACACCTGATTGAGGACACGTCCATAATTCTCGTTTGTGGACACAGCTACTGGACTAGGAGACCTTCCCTTCCATTTACAATATAAACTACCAGTACGACAAAATTTTGTAACAATAGACAGCATAACTGTATTGTTTGGTGCCACCTTATTAGATTGTTTGCAATATTGTTCCACCATTAACTTCAAACTCAGCCCACCTTGATAGCCATTTCCGTATGAGCGAAAATTACTCGAAAATGAAAACTTTTCCTCTGTCATGAGACCTTTCTCAACTCAACCTCACAGCACAATGTTCTTTGCACTGCTAGTAACAAATAATGCCGACGAACAGACAAGCGCATGAGAGCTGCGCAATATCCAGTACTGTATATATTGGTGCATACTGTAGAATTGCCAACGGCCGTAGCCGTGTTGAAACACCGGATCCCGTGAGATCTCCGAAGTTAAGCAACATTGGGCATGGTCAGGAGTTGAATGGGTTGCCATGCGCTGTTGGTGGGAGGTAAAGGAATGGAGGAGCGGAAATGAACTGGCCACCCTACCGCACGTAAACTCCGGCTCAGGAACACCTCTGCGGAGGTTCAGACCTGCCTTCGGGCAGAATAACCCTTACCTACTGTAGAATTAAATTTTGAGTTGATGTTATTGGCTGAACATTCAACCACTGACCACAATAACCCTTTGTTTAGCAATTTATCCAGTTGAATTGAAAACTGTTTTCTAGCTAAAGGTCCATATATGAAATACTAGTGTTTTAGAACAAAATCCATACATAGTTTACAAATTGCTACAAAATAATAAATAGAAGTCTTCAAGAACACTTTCACATGGAAAATCAAGGACATGTGACTAATATTTTCGTCTGCCCCTGGACCCACAGAAATGGTATAAAATCGTGTATCAGCCTGGGGTAAACGAGGACGTATGGTAGCCGTAGGTAATTCAGGAGTATGCTTATGCACAAATGGCATGGTGGACTGTCAAGTTGTTTACAAAACGGAATTGTTCTAACAGCCAATATGACAAGCTAGTGTATATAAATGGAAGTTAGAGGACTATAGCAAAAAATAAGAAATGAATGTAAATTTTTTTCCCCTTTTAATTAAAAGTAAGTTTACTCTTCTGCCAGCATCTTGATTACACAATGAAGAATCAAGATGCCATATGCATTTTATTACCAGTAACCTCAAACATTTTAACCTACACCCAGGGACAATAAATTATTATATGACAACAACAATCACAATTACCTCAGAAATAGACAAAATTAGTCTACTTCCATTAGGGGAGGTGCGAGATGTATGAAGGTGGAAAGAGGCATGCTAAATTTTCAGCATTTGAAGTACTGGCAATATATTAAGTCTCTACTCATAATCTACTGATCATGAGGAATGACACTAAAAAGGTTGCAGATTCAGTCTTTCTTTCAGGAAGATGATGTTAATAGTTCTGAGCAAATTTCTTCTTTTTGTTTTGGGACAATGCTTTTCTAAGAAGCATCAGGGAAAGAGGACCCAAATTAAGTCACAGATTTGTTCATTCAGTTCAACATCCTACATTTTGGACTACTGTGCATGATTGAGAGGTCACTTATCATTGACCATCCTTTATACTCCTACATCTGAATTTTACACATTTTTACACTTTACTATTTAAGGATGCTTGGGAGTAGCACACATTCCTCCATTCCTCGCATCCGGGAAATAAGTTAGTGGGTTCGAACCCCACTGTCGGCAGCCCTGAAGATGGTTTTCCGTGGTTTCCCATTTTCACACCAGGCAAATGCTGGGGCTGTACCTTAATTAAGGCCACGGCCACTTTCTTCCCATTCTTAGGCCTTTCATGTCCCATCATCGCCATAAGACCTATCCGTGTCAGTGCGACGTAAACCAAATAGCAAAAAAATATATATATAGCAAAAAATAACTTGCAAACTGTGCAAGTAAGGAAAATTGCTCCTTTTCTTGACTGCTTTATTTCAAGAATGAACTTTATTAAACACAATTAAAGTACTGTATTGAATTCCTTCATTTTTTTATTAAATATTGGGATCAGTATAGACTATGAGAATGAACAATGAAGTTACATTTATAAAGAAAGTGAGCAGAAAAATGTAAGTTCAGCATTAAACACATATGTTCAATGGGTTGCATGGATAACAGATTAAAATATCCTATTTCACACAATAAGAACATACAGCACCCTACATAATTTCAAATGTTGCTATTGATTTTAGGAAAACTCGAGAGAAGATAGAGTAGATACTCAGGAGAATAAAGAATGGTTTGAAAACTGGGAGTATTCAGATTAAATCAGTAGTGTTGGTAGATAATGTTGTTGTTGTTATTATTATTATTATTATTATTATTATTATTATTATTATTATTATTATTATTATCTTCTTTGGTAATTGTACAGATGTATGTACAGACAGTCTGAAAACTTGTGTTGCAGTGAAGTCTTTAGTAAGGAGGGTGCGATAACTCAGGGATATCATTATTAGCTTCTTAACAAAGTGGCTGCAGTTCAAATCGCAGTCTATGACAGTGTGATTTAAAAAAATGGGAAGTCACAACCCTATGAATGGAATTCCAGAAATAACTATAGGCCATTCTTGAATCTGTAATAATAATAAACATTTACAAGTATATCTGGTATGTGTGTTACAGAAGTTATATATGTTCAATGCTGACAATTGTTTGAGAACTAGTTGAACACAGCCTTTTCTCTATAAAAATTATAAATAATTTACGAAATGAAAATACTTTTATTTTTAAACAAAATTATGTATTAAATAAATTCAGGTAGCTCAATCATAAGTTATGAAATTTTTGAACTTCTAAGTAGCTACGGTACCTAAGTTACACATTTTATTAAAAATTACTCAACGTGGAAAACAAAATTAAGCAAATGACTTTTAGTGATGAAATAACTTCATTTTTTGTTTTTATTTTATTTTTCGTCTTTCTGCCACTGCAGATGCCACAAGACAAATATTTTCCTGCTTAGAGATGTGTAGTGATGAATACATACATGAACACACTTTGTAGGCATCTTTCAAAATACAGTCTATATATTATTTCATGAATATATCGTAAGTCAGAGGCCTCCCATATAACATTTAGTGACACAATCTACAAAACTTGTAATCTTCCAAGAACAAAAGAAATGGAATTACTGTGTCATCAAAATATAAAGTATTCGCTCTCAACTGAACAGAATCAATCTAGGGAAAAGAAATTACTGGTTTGTTAATTACATCCTTAAAGTAACAATATTTTGATTTCAAATATTGCCATATTCTAATAATGCAAGAGATATGATTTGATAGAAATAAACATGAAGCTTGGGATGGATTTGTCTAAATGTTTAAGGAATTTGTATGTGTTATGAATTCTGGGAATATTTACTCAAGAGAACTTTATGTAAATGAAAATTTTCAGTAATGAAGGAATGAAGATCATCATTACTGAAAATTGGAGTCTTAGATGTTTTGTACATAGTTTTGTTTAATGGAACTTTGCTACCCAAAGCATTGTGCTTCTTTTTCATTCAACTGAGATATATATTAAAAGCCTCATTGCATCAATGAGCGAAATGGGGGTTTGAGAGAAAAACTCAAGCACTGGCTGTATCTGTGATGTATTATTCTCTTTCTCATATTTGGGTATGGATTTCTTTATGGTTATGAGACTTTCTGTGTGGCTTATTTTATACTGTATAAACCAAGCAGTGGATCACTGTTACTTACAAATTATACAACAATGGCACAATTACTTTCTTCATGGTGTTAATCTTAAGAGAAACTAGAAAACATTATGAACATTTCATAATGTTTAGAGTAGAAATGATGATAAACAGCATATTGAAGTATTTTTTGAAGGTCAAATATTGGAATGAATTGGATCCATCTTTTCCATTTTGTGTAACCATTAAGTTGATTTTCAAAACATCTTCAATGATATCAGTCTTTTGTATGCATGTCATTTAAATATAATTTATATTCTAATTATTTAATACTGTAAACCAAAAACTAGAGATGAATTTGTATCAGAATAAAACTGAGTCCTGGCAGATATGCAATCTAGTATACACTTTTTAAAAATATAATTACCTTTACTCACCCTCAACTTAATGTAACAACGTTCTGAGACATACTGGATTGGACAATTCGAATGCCCACTTAAACATGGAAACATACCTTCTCAACCATACAAGTCTTGCTGAATAGGGAAAATTCAAATTGAACCATGGAGAATACAGAACTGCATGTTGTTGCAAATAACAGTAACATCGCATTTGGAGCATTTAAGTCTAGTGAACCATTGGTAAGCAAATTTTTGTTGTGGTGATACCATACTGGAAAATAGGCCTCATGGCCAGTGACAAAGAGCAGTTTCGGTGCAATTTTGGTCACGCTCTTTAAGAGTATAGCTGAAGTTTTCTTTTTTACTACTTGTTCAACCTTACACTAACACATCAAAGGTTTTTGGCAATGGAAGGATGGGAAAGGGCTAGGAAGGTCTGGGCTGGGAAGGTCACGGGCAAGGCATTAATTGGATGCCGTTATGCATCAGTAGACTAAGCGCCATTTGACGAAAATTGAGATTTTAGCGCCATCTTGTAGAGGAAGGCTTAAACTATTTATAAAAAATTCCCCACTGCATTACAAGAGGCCGTTAGTTGTTAGTAAACAGAAAACCTAAGCGACAAAGCGGGAATCAGTAAAAATGTATATTGCATCAGTAGACTATGCGACGTTCCAGTTTGCATCATTGGACCAAGCGCCACATTCCTCACATTGCGCGCGGATGACAGCGAGGGAGCCCGCGTTTTCGATAGTGCTGACACTTTTACGTGGTGATACATTGAGTGGTTTATCAAGCGACGAAGTTCAGCGATGTATCAAGCACTTCCAAAAGTAACGAGCAGGACAATGCTACTAATGCAGCTTGCTAAGAAGGTTGCGTCTGAGAATCATTCTCTAGAATTTGATGGTGAATCTCAGGAAGTAAATCTAAATAAGTCAAAACAGGGACGACCATGGGAAAGTAGAGTTCCCTTTCACCAGGCATTAATACCTTTTTGGCCAAAAGGAAAACGTATTATCTCTGAAGCCAAACTAAGAGACTTTGGTTTGCTGATGCACCTAATATCTGCAGATGCCAAACAATGTTACCAGAATCTTCAAGCAGATTCTGATATCGGGGATGACGTAGATAGGTTTCATGGAGATCCTGATTTCGAGATTGAATGAACTGAGAGCAACAATCTTATTACCTGTCCAGTGATTTGTGTGTATTTATGGGAGAAAATATCTTTAATCACATTTTCTGTCTCAAGCAAAACAAAACAAGGCTTAAAAATATCACTTCAATACTGTACTCTCAGAATATAATGGGCTTATCGTAAAGGAAAATCCATTCAAAAATTGTACAGACTACAATGGCTCATGTCTTACCAATGTATTTGACTCAGATAAGTTGAAATTCCTCAAATCAGTAAGTCGTTATAGCAACGACTTTAGAGAATATCTTCCCTTCTGGAATTTCTCCATCTAAAACTTGAATAATGTACCGGAGTTGTGGCGCGGCTCGTGGCAGATCAAGCACTTAGCGGGCCTTTTCAGACTAAGAAATTCAGTTTTTAATCATGGCTGCCACCACGTTATATTTTTTGAAGTTTTACTCAGTAGATACTCAACAGTTGGGGGTTATCGGTGTAGCATCGTGATACATTATTCGCACTTGAGGAAAACCTTTAATTGCATCAGTAGACTAAGCGCCATTTCTTCAAGAAAATCCATGTAGTGCGAGTATAACTATGTTGAAATTTGGTGAAAAGGTACAATCTATTATCCTACAACACCAGTAATACTATATTTAGCAAAATTATGTTCGCTCGAATTTACATATAGAACCAAACTTAAACGCGATTATCTCGCAACCAACTTTTGGCGCTTGGTCTAGTGATGCATAACGGCATCCAATTAAGGTACAGCCTGAATTGAAAATGCTAAACCACAGAAAACCATTTTCCGGGCTGCCAATGGTGGGATTCACATCCACTATCTTCTGAATGCAAGCTCACAGCTGCACAACCCTAACTGAAAGGGCAACTTGCTTGGTTATAGCTGAAGTTGACCCAGGCAAAATGTTACAGGCAAGCTTGGTATATACTGCACCCGTAAGAATGTCAGTCATTGAACACTGAGACACCTCAGGGGTGCTCAGTAAGGATTTGGCATAAGATTAAGCAAATAATAACATCAAATAGTTCAAGGAAAAATGACGTAGGATTTGGCACAAGAAAAAAAAGTGAACAAAGCTTAAACAATGGCATGATTTATTAAATAAAATACTGTTTGTCATTCTTACTATCTGTGATTATGGAAAATGATCAGTATTGTAAAATTTAACTCTTGTTCTTGAGGTACAAAAAGAAAATATAAATCAAGATGGGATGGTACACTTAAATTTTGCCCTATTTACCCTAACAAAACAATCAATGCAATATATTTGCTTCTTGCAATTTAAGTTAACGATTTGATTTAATTTATCTGTGAGAAAGATCTGGATTTCCTCGACCAAATCTGGAAAATACCAAGAAAATTGGTAAGAAAATCATACCATATCAAAATTTAATTTGTTGAAATATTAATTGACTAATTGCTAAATTATTGAATATAACTGGTGTGATAATTCATTATAGAACTGAATCGATGCAAGAGAAATAAATATCTGTTCATGACTATCATCACTTCTAGCCCAATTAAATCATAAATTTAAACTCAAGTTGTGAAATATTAATTAAATGGTCTATCATAAATTAAAGAAAAATCTCAGCTCTCGTAATGAAAACAATGAACGATCTGCAACGCTGAAATGTGATACGACATTGACTATCTCTTAAATAACACATATGAAATGACAATAAATATCTACATTACACAGTCCTATCAACACGCAAATCAAACATGCAACTAACATAATTCCACGTCAGCTGATTTAAGGAAGAACATCAGCCTTTTCTAACTTACATGTATTATTTCGCTAAGAAAGTCATCGAAGGTTGGAAAACAATCTCAAAGAACATTCTGAACTATCATGAATAAGTAACGAAGTAACGACAGGTTCGGATAACTCTCAAAAGAAAATTATACTGGACATGAAAGAATCGAATATATGATCTAATACACACACACGTAGTTTAAGAACACTTTAATATCATTTGAGGATCTCTAAATATCTCAACAATCATCTATTCTTAAATACGTGAGTATTTCCTAATTATCATGACGTAAATCTCATATCAAATGGCTCTCCGATACGTCTATCGTAAAATGTAACACATTCATATCGTGAAGACACTATACAAACAATTCACCAATCATGGCCTCACTAATATCAGGCCCATTGAAATATCTTTGAACACATTGGTGATCCACCCACGTTGTCACGAAAGTCATATTTAACGTCACATAAAATATCCTTCGCCTACAAAAATCCTCTAAAATCATCTAAAATTTGAAGATCCAGCCTATCTCTCACTATCACTATCAGAAATTAAGAGTTTCTACTGATACCAAACTCCAACAGACGTAAAGTTTGATTCAAAAGAGTGGAATCAATTCCATCACTCGAATCTCATTACTTCGTAATGTCTGTAACATAAACCATGCATAAAATTCTAAATGCACATCATCTGGAATCGAAAGTTTATTTTACATGATGACTTAAAAATTAAATAAACAAATCATAGTCATGTGATTAGCTGAACACGTTTCACATCAAGTCAAGCCTACACTAAGCTGATAAATTTATAATCACCAAAATTTTGATTTAATTATTCACCACACATGAATAACAGAAATTATTTAAAGATTCGTGGATAATCACTAGTACCACGACAGCTAATTATTCCATCTGAAAATCGTCTTAATTTACATGTGATATGTAAAAAATGTGAAGAGTGTGTACAGAAACAACTACGAATGAGAACATGAGAGCTACAAGATTACACTATCTTATAAGACCATTCCACCACTACAGGAAAATCAACTACCTAACTACTGGAAAAAAACACACACAGGAAGTAGCAGTACAGTTCATGTCCTGATTTACTATTATATTAAATTCACTTCATATAACAAGTGCCTTTTTAATACGAGTATCGATAACAACAAAATGCACTATAATTTATTGTCTGTAGAATGAACTTCTTCTTGCCTCATAATTGTAGTATTAATTTATCACACAATTCGCCTGCTGAACTTGACACAGGCGGCGTTGACATACGGCTTTCAACACACTCATAATTTCGATCGTAACTTTTCTTTTTTAATACAACATAATGTAGTTGGTCTGCCAACTGGATTTTTACTTATTGATGTCGCCGGCACAAGTCTAGAATCTCACAGCAGATACAAAATAAGCATGAGGAAATAAAACAAAATATGACAACTCGCCAAACTAGGATAACATGTGCGCAAACCCACCTAACATAAAAATATGACACACTGCCTGTCCAAAGCACTTCATCAGACATAACAAAACTGTCACAATACCAATGTTATCACATGTTTGGCACTTCATTAACAATGATAAGGTTAAAGGGTTGAGATACACTATAGGTGCTACATGGACTGACACCAGTTGATAAGGTACGCAATCCAGAGTGGAGTTCTCCGTCTCAGATGCACTGGAAAGGTTTATGTATTGGATTGCCATGCCTAATGATAAATGGATATGGTACAACAATTATAATAATGGGTGGACCGGGATCAGTGACCAGAGAAGTGTCTGAAACCTAGGGATAGGAATAGGAGATTTATAAACTGCATAGGAATTCTTATTGCTCAAGAGTCTTGAGTCCAGTAGCCAAAATCTCGAGAATCTCATAATATATCTCAAGTGAAAGTGGGTAGTGCTGCGATGTATATGGGCATGTGCAAATGTCTTGTGAATATTTCTATCACAAAGTGCGGAACTCAAACTTTTCAAATCAGAATAGTCATAATTCCTAAGTATAGTGACTAACACTAACCTAATTTCCCTACTTCAAATAAAGTGGACTACGTTTAAGGAACAAAGTAGTGATGACGTAGCACTGAGTGAAGTCCCATTTCCGTTTAGTCTGTCGTAACACACGCGCAGTATCATTTCAGAATTCTAGCTTTCAAAGTTCTGTATACTGGATCTTCTTTGTTAATATTAAGGGGGGGATGGCAACCAAAATACGTATGCATCCAAAAAAATTCAACATGTATCTCCCATACCACTATTCACATTGACATGAAAATTGACATGCTTATTACTAGCACAATTAGAGACAGTTTCTGTATTTTTCAGATTTCTATCTCAAAATTTGGCACTTATATTGAAATTCCTAATTTTAATTTTGAATACCAATTTATGTACCTTTTGGAACCTTTAAATCAAATTTTCTAAAAATTGAGATTTTATCTCACTAATAGTGTTGAAACAAGTATGCAGAAGGATATTTTTCTTGGTATAATACCAATGTCTTATAAACACTTTAAAATTTTGCATTTAAGAATTTAGTGGAAATTGTTCAACAAATGCCTTTTAAAGATGTTAGTTTTGTAAATATAAGAGTTCTATTGCAGTAAAATATATGTTCTTATTAGTTTATTTAATGCAAAACATTTCAATCAACTACCTGTACCTTTCATAGTTTCTGGGGGGAAAAAGGAACATTTGTTAAAAAAAAAAAATTCTACAGGAAATTATCAATGAAAGTTTGTCACTTGCAAAACTTGAATTATTAATTTAAAATGTCCTGGGACTGTAGTTTGTCTTGCTCATCTTCTGCTCTTCTCTCTTCACCCCTTTTATTTTGCCTTCTTTGTTTCATTCAGAGTTCTCTCCAGGTAACGACACTGAAGGCTATGGATAGATTATGATAGTCATGACACTTCAGCCATGAGGCAAAAAATGAATAAGGAATAAAATCTACTTTTATGGTTTTTGGAGATGTTGAAGTGCTGGAATCTTGTCCCACAGGAGTTCTTTTATGTGCCTATAACTCTACCAGCACAAGGCTGACATACTTCAGCACCTCCAAATACCACCAGACCAAGTTGCGATCAAACTCACCAACTTTAACTCTGAAGGCCAATGCTCTACTGTCCAAACTTCTCAGCCCAGCTAATCAAGAAGAATTGAGGAGCTATCTGATGGAGAGATCTGACCCCAATCTAAAAAGCCAAGAATAATGTCAATGGAAATTATCACACAGAACATATGTCACTTCGCGGTCTGCAGGCCTTCAGCCTGAGCAACAGGTGAAATGTGTCTGCCTCAGAATAGGAAAGAATATCTATGGAGGATAGAAGTTACTTTTTTTAAATTGGTCATTGTAAGAGTTCACAAGATGATTATATTTTCTCACTAGCAATTACCTGCGGCTTCGCTCGCGTGGATTTCGTAATTTGATCAAAGTAATCGTTCCTCGACGTAGAACTAAGACATTATCTGAAAATTCCTAAGGTATAAAAACTCACCCAAAAATTGAGTTTTATTTATCCCAGAAATTCCTTTGTAAACCATGTATGTGGTATTAACTTTGGTGGCTAAGACGACCATACAACATAGAACTGTACATGTAAGAAAGAGTCTTCTCTCAATTCGAATAAATAAATACATGTTTCTTTATTTTTAAAGGAGATTTCAAATACCTATTCCCACATCTGTAACTTCTTCAGTTTTTGAGATATACATAAGTATCCCCATAAAAAGAGTTCAACCCCTAGATCAGTCCTTCTCCCACTCCCATCCCCCTTTAAGTGTATTTTCCAATAACAAAAATACATGTTTCTTTATTTTTAAAGGATATTCTAAATACCAATTTTCACGTCTGTAACATCTTCAGTTTTAAGATATAAGTATCTTCATAAAAATAATTCAACTATTTTTCTCTTCTTTTTACCCCCTGTTAAGTGCCTTCTCCGAAAACAAAAAGGTACATGTTCCTGTATTTTTAAAGGACTTTCCAAATACCAAGTTGCTTATCTCTAACCAGTTAAGTTTTTGACATATAATGTAGATATACCGGTACTCATTTTAAAAATTCACCCGCTTTTCCAATTCCTTTCAGCCCCTTAACTGGATTTTTTGGAAACAAACAAATACGTGTTTCATTATTTCTAAAGGAGATTCCAAATATCAGTTTTCATTTCTGTACATCTCTAACACCTTCAGTTTTTGAGATAAATGTATACTCATGAAAATAATTCAACTTCTTCTTCTTCACTTCTTTCCACCCCTCTCGCACCTTAAGTAGCCTTTCCAAAAACAAAAAATACACGTTTCTTTATTTTGAAAGGAAATTCAAATTACCAACTTTCACATCTGTGACAGCTTCAGTTTTTAAGATGAAGTATCCTCATAACCATATTTCCTATCCTTATTTACTTATTTTCAACCCCACATACCTTATGTCAATTTTCTGAAGAAAAAAAAGAAAGAAAAAACATGTTTCTCTATTTTTAAAGGAGATTCCAAATACTAATTTTCACGACTGTAACATCTTAATTTTTTGAGATATAAGTATCCTCATAAACGTAATTCAACTTCTTTTTCACCCCACCTTCCTACACGTTAAGTTGATTCCCCCTCCCCAAAATTGCGTGTTTCTTCATTTTTAAAGGAGATTTGAAATACCAATTTTCATGTCTTTAAGATCTTTAGTTTTTGAGATATAAGTATCTTCATATAAAGAATTCAACTACTTTTTTAATTCACTCACCCCCCTTAAATGGATTTTCCAAAGACAAAAACACGTGTTTCTTTACTTCAGAAAAGATTCCAAATGCAAATGTTCATGCCTTTAGCATCTGCTCTTTTTGATATATAAGTATCCTCATAAAAAGAATTCAAGTACTTTTTCACCCCAGCCCGTTAAGTTGAACCCTGCCCCCCCCCCCCTCCAAAAAAATGCGTGTTGCTGTACTTTATTTTTACAGGAGATTCCAAATACAAATTTTCACGTGTGTAACATCTCTAGTTTTTGAGATATAAGTATCCTCATACAAAGAATTCAACTCATTTTTCAATTAATTCACCCCCCCTTAAGTGGATATTCCAAAGACAAAAGATTACGTGTTTCTTTACTTTGAAAGAAAATTCCAAATACAATGTTTCATGTCTTTAACATCTTCAGTTTTTGAGATATAAGTATCCTCACGAAAAGAATTCAACTCCTTTTTCATTCCATCCCTGCCTGTTAAGTTGGTTTCACCCCACCCCCCAAAAAAATCGTGTTTCTTTATTTTTCAAGGAGATTCCAGATGCCAGTTCTCACATTTGTAACATCTTTAGATTTTCTTGGTATATATATATATATATTCATACAAATAATTCAACTAATTTTTTAATTTTTCACACCCCCCCCCCCCCCCCGTTAAGGCTTTTTCCGAAAACAAAAGAATGCGTGTTTCCTTATTTTTTAAAGGAGATTCCAAACACCAATTTTCACGTCTGTAACATGTTAAGTTTTTGAGATATACTGTAGATGTGCTAATTATAAAAATTCACCCCTTTTCAGTTCCCCTTAAGTGGATTTTCCGAATCTTTACTTTTACAGGAGATTCCAAATACCAGTTTCCAAATCTGTAATATGTTAGCTGTCTGAGATAATTTCCAGAAATAGTCCTTTTAAAAATTCACCCCGTTTGTCACTCCTGTTTACCCCTTATTCACTGGATTATCCAAAAACACAAAAATATGTGTTTCTTTATTTTCAAAGGAGATTCCAAATACCAATTTTCATGTCTGTAACATCTTCAGTTTTTGAGATATATAAGTCTCTTCATAAAAGGTGTTCAATCAATTTCCCCCAAATTTCACCCCCCTTAATGAGATTTTCCAAAAAAAACAAAAATACATGTTTCTTTATTTTTAAAGAAGATTCCAAATAACAATTTTTATGTCTGTAAACTTTCAAGTTTTCGAGATATAGATATCCTCGTTTTATAAATTCACCCCCCCCCCCCTTTTCACCCCTTTAGCGCCGGAATATCCAAAAATCCTCCCTTAGTGAGCCCCTACACCCTAATGTAAATGCATCCCCAAAATTTTATTTCTTAATGTCCAGTAGTTTTGGCTCGGCGATGATGAGTCAGTCAGTCAGTCAGTCAGTCAGTCAGGTCATGTTATCTTTTAACCCTTTCAGACCTGAAAGAAAACTGGCAGTGTGAATTTTTGTTTGTACGTCAAAAACAGACTAAAGGCTCTTAAATGCATATATTTTTAGTTTATTCTACAAAATAAAAATTAACGTCTGAGAAAAATCACCCAAACAATTGTGCGTGTCAGGACTTAATTCACTACTTACAAAAAGGAATAATTACCTCAATGCATGTGAATATACATATGTATGTGATCGAATGTTCTATTTTACAGTGGGGAATAATTTAGAACAATTAAATCTTCTTTCAAACACAAGTAAATATTACATTTTCTACACTGAGAACGAGTTTTGCTTTTACTGCCCTTTTAGCGGCAGCACCGTGTCGTCGGATCTGAAAGAAAACTGAATTTTCATTTGTAAGTCAAAAACTTACTTAAATGCTCTCAAATACATGTTTTTACAGTTTATTTTACAAAATGAGAACTTTCGGCTAAGAAACAGAACCCACACAATCGTGCGTGTCAGGACTTAATTCACTATTTACAAATAATAAAAGATTTAAGCTCAGTACATGTGATTATACACATGTACATGATCAAATGTTCTATCTTTGCTTTCACAGTCCTTTTGGTGGCAGCACCCAGCACTCTTGAATACATTGCCTGTAGGGAAACCTAGCCCGCACACTTGTGCGTATCAACATTTAAAACCTCATGGTATTACGTATGATGTTGAAAGTTCACAATTTACAATCGCTAAACAATTTACACACTTCATTGATTATATTCTGATATTCAGTAGTTCTTCTAGATTAATATGAATGCAATTAATAAATACCTATTTTAGGCATTACTGCTTCCTGCCATCTTGCTGATGAACTGTATTTTTAAACTCGTCTTCCTGGCCCTGGTGGTCAAGTGCTAAATAAAAACAACTGAAGTAAATGCTACATGTCCCGCACAAGCTCTGCAGTCTGGTCTAGCACCAAGAAAATGTAAAATAAGCTCAGACATAAATAAAATACGAACCCGCACAATTGTGCGTACATGGTCTGAAAGGGTTAAATACAGATAATTGGTATGATTCGTGTGAGAATGGAAACTTGGGTCTCTGTATAACCCTGCAAATTAGTGGCTCATTGGGTTGAACACGGGCAAACTCTCTGGGTGTAACAAATTTTTCTTGTATCATTTGCATTACTAAAGTTTGATTGCTACATAATATCTTCACACTTGAAGGTGCTTGATGCAGAAATGCTTGTAAATGTCAGCCACATAGGGTGTAGGTGATAATGCCTGAATGCTGTTTAATATTTATAGGCAGGGTCCAGATTTTAATGACCAAATAAAAGCCTAAATATGGCCTTATAAATGACCTAACAATGATCAAAAGATGGCTCAGAAATATTAAAAAAGACCTAAAGCTTGAAGAAAGTTATTTGATTACTGAGAACCATATTTTATATGCATTTCTAAAAGAACCTAACTAATAATTATTATATTCCCAGTCCCCTAGATTTCCAATAAAAATTACTGAGTATCTGCATGCTATCATTACAATAGCCTTTCATAACACAAAATATCTGAAAAGAAAGATCATTATTGACTAATCTAACACAATATTGAATAAGAACACTACACCATGCAGCAGTAATGCTCAGTACTTATCTAATTCCACGGTCACCATGTGCAGCTTTCCAATTAAGTTGTTTCTTTTTCAGGTATAATTGTGGTATCATACGTTTTCTTTTTCAGGTAGTTTCTAAGTATATTTATTCATAAATTAGTTTCAACAGACTCGAAGAACCAAACAATTACTTCATCTGTCTCAAAATAATAGTCACATTTCTGTAATGAGCTTTTGTTATTTAGAAACCAACTTTAATAGCCATTTAAGCAAAGAGCATTGATGTTTGATCTTTCACAGAGCATAACAAACTGGTTTAGCCTTCTGGGCAATATGCGTGACCTTGGTAAGTTGTTGCATAAACTGCGGCATTCAGTTCAGAACAAGCTGTCGGTGAATGAGTGGTCATTACTCGAGTCTGATGATTTTTTGACATAGTAGAAGTTACTAATGTTTACATAGTGTAGTTTTTGTGGCTAGGTAACATTGGAACAATGGAATCAGTGAAAAATATTAGAGAAGATCAGCGGCAGGCCATTTACGAACATTTACTTCATGTAAACAATAGTGGTCCCTTGCGAAGGAAAGTGCTGTGAAATTTGTCGTTCATAGGTGGTCCATAGAGTGCATATGGAAACAAGGTGAGAACTCCATAATGAATGACAACATTGTTATTGATGTCTCCTCGAGAATGAAAGGGAGAGCCAGCTGAAAGATAAATCCATAGATCAGGATAGACTTCAAGAAATTGCATCAGAGAAAGACTATCAGATCACTGGCTGTCAATTTGGGTATGGCAAAATCAACAGTGCATCCTAGAATCCAACAAAAAAACATATGACGAGATTCATCAAGATTGAAATCAACACTGAACTTGATAGGAGAACAGAAACGTTTGCAGTTCTGCTTGTCAATGCTGGATCCAGCAGTTTAGATACGTAGAGCAAGATTTCAGGACACGCTCGATCAGATCCATATTGATGAAAAATGGTTTTACATGACTGAAGAAATAGGTGTTTCACCCTGCAGCAGGAGAATGTGATCCACATCAAACTTGTGAGAATAAATGCTTCATTTAGAAAGTGATGTTTCTAGCAGCAGTGGCACATCCCCGTCTTGATTCAATACGTAACCAGTACTTTGATGTTAAAATTGGGCTATTTCCTTTCATCGTCCAGGAACCAGCAAGATGGACTAGCAAAAATAGGCCTGAGGAAACAATGGTTTTGAAACCTATCTAATCTGTTACATAACATGAATACAGAAAAATTATCATTGAGAAAGTTTTTCCTGCTATAAGTCAAAATGGCCCTCATGGACATCATCAAAACCCATCTACATACAACAGAACAATGCAAAACGACACATTGATGCTTTTGATCCTGAGTTTATAGCTGCAACTACTAATACTGGTCTAACCATACGTTGGTACTGTCAAACTTCAAATAGCCCAGATCTGAATGTCCTAGATCTCAGCTTCCTCATTGCCATACAGTCTCTCAAACATCAAGAGGACCCATCCACAGTTGATGAATTTGTTACTGTTGCTTTAAAAGCCGTTGAGAAACTTCCTGATGAGAAACTGAACAATGTTTTCATCACCCTGCAACAAGTCATGATTGAATGCATGAAGGTTCATGGAAGGAATTGCTACAAACTACCTCACATGGGGAAACAGAGAAGGCAACAACAGGGGTGTTCACCTCTAGTTCTGCAATATAACTCCAATATTGTCATTTCAGTTCATGCTGCTTTAGATAGTGTTGAGTGACCAGGTGCAAGAACCACCAATAGCAACGGCTTGTAGTCTTTTATTAGTACTCTAAGTATATTCCTTTCTCTATTGCGTATTGTCAATAAATTACTTGATTAAAAAAATGTGACTATTATTCTGGGACAGATGAAGTATAAATTAACTGATTCAAAACTGAGAAGAAATGGCTTCAAATATTAAAAAAGAGGTAAAATTCCAGTGGTTGTCAGCCAGCACATCCTTATACAGATTTAGACGGTTTTACTTTGGCGTTCTTGACCCAACAAAATACAAGTAAGGAACAGTCTCTCTCTCTGCCCTTACATATTTCAACAACCCCACTGAAATACTAGGAAGTGGTGATAAGAGCACAGGGAACTGGAAGTCAAATAGGGATGACATAAAAATGTTAGTGCTGAACTGTAGAAGTATTGTAAAGAAAGGAATAGAATTAAGTAATTTAATAGCTATATATATAGTTACCAGACATTATAATAGGAGTTGAATCATGGCTGAGAAATGATATAATCGATGCAGAGATTTTCTCACGGAATTGGAGTGTGTATTGTAGAAATAGGATAGGAATGGTAGAAGGAGGAGCATTCATTCTGGTGAAAGAAGAATTTGTAAGCTACGAAAAAGTTAAAGATGACAAACATGAAATTCTAGGAGTAAGGCTCATCTCTAAAAATAATAGGCAACTTGATGTCTTTGGAGTGTACAGACTGGGAAAGGGTAGCTCTGACGCTGATTCAGAATTATTTAATAAGATAATCAGCTATGTGGGAAATGATAAGGAAAGGAATATGATTGTAACGGGTGATCTCAATTTACCAAATGTCAATTGGGAAGGTAATAAGAATGACAGGAAGCATGACCAACAAATGACAAATAAGTTAATATGGAAAGGACATCTGATACAGAAAGTGATGGAACCAACTAGAGGGAAGAATATTCTGGATGTGGTGCTGGTAAAACCAGATAAGGTCTGTTGTATACAAGGAAGTTGGTATACAGTGACACAACATAAAGTTTATTGTTTCAATGATTTGATACAATATATATAAGAAATAAAACTGAATTGTTCTTGAAACTTGTTTGAATGCACGCAGTTAATGTTGAAATTAAATCTTAAATTGAATGCCTATTGCATATGTACAATTATACAATACGAGAGTTCTATATACACTTAGTTCTATCTTGAGGAGATAGTCTGTTTCACTAATAAATTGTCCTGATAGTCGAAAACTATCTTCTGTGAAATTACAAGCGTAACTTGTAGAGAGGCAGAATGCTGGTACCAGGTTTATACTTGCAAGGAACTTGCATTAATTTATTCAAATAGCAGAATGCTAAGGTGGATGTCGGAGCACTGGTGAGGACTAAAGGGAGTAGCAGAATGCTATACTCTGGGCTCGACGTGGCTACTGGGATCAGGATAATGAGGCAATGTTCAGAGGTGAAACCTCACGGCCAGCAATTTGTCCACCTGTTCAAAACATGTTTTTAAGAGGAATGCCTCCGTGTCTGACTTGTAGTGTGGTCTGGTCATCAAACATTGGGGTAGTCCTGGAGAGGCTCGGAACGAAGCTCCTTATATATCGCTGGCTGATGTCATCGGTGAGCGTGCCAGGCGCAGTAAAGACACCTCGTAGCTGCTAGAAACTTCGGTGCTGCGGGAGGTTGCGGAGCTTGTAGGCGCAGAGCTTGCGATGCGGAGGACACACACAACACCCTCCCCTCCTAATTATGCCGGTATGGTGCGAAGCGGCGACGGCAGCGATGCTGGGCTGGAGAGTCGGCCAGGTCAGTTGTGTTGTCCGGAGCCTGGGCTGGGCGAAGGAGCGTAGAATTGTCCTGAAAAGAGCCCATGGTGATTAAATGGTCCAGAGCTCGTTCTGCAATAGACTTGTTAGGCAGGACAAGTGAATCAACAGAAGGAGATGGACGATAACGGAGGCGGATCTGGTCTTGGTGGCGGCAGATGCGTTTCTCTGCGGTCTGGATGTCGTAGAGATGATGGCCCAAGGTACGGCACATGACACCAGGTATCCAGGGAGGATTGGACTTGAAAGTCCGGACATAGACCTTGTCGTGAACGTTGAACTTAGGCTGTGAGCGCTGCGGCTGGGCAGAAAGAGGCTGCAACAAAGAAAGCAAAGTGCGATGAGGGCGTCCATGAATCTTGTGGTCTGGAGTGAGGTTGTCAGAACCAGGCATAGCCCTATATTGTCCTAGGAGTTGGAGTAATGCTTGATCTTTACTTAAACCTGAAGATACAGCTTTCTTCATGCTTTTCTTGAATGTTTGTACAAAACGTTCAGCTTCACCATTAGACTGTGGGTGAAAAGGCGGTGCCAGAATATGCCGAATGCCATTATGAGTACAGAAGTTCTGGAAGTGAGTGGCAGTAAATTGGGGACCATTCTTGGAGATGAGCACTTGAGGTAAACCTTCAATAGTGAAAATCTTCTGAAGTGCGCGAATGGTAGCTTCTGTAGTAGTAGAATGCATTTCTACGACATAAGGAAAGTTGGATAGAGAATCTATCACTATGAGCCACATAGAGTTGAGAAAAGGTCCAGCGAAGTCTATGTGTACTCGTTCCCATGGAGAAGTGGCAGGAGGCCATGGAGCTAGGTCAGATGACGGTGTGTTCTGATGTACCTGACATGGGTCACAGTGGCGCATGAGTCGCTCAATGTCGGCGTCAATACCGGGCCAATAGCAGTGTTGACGGGCGAGTTGCTTGGTGCGGGATATTCCCCAATGACCTTCATGTAATAAGTCGAGAACTTGTCTGCGCAGACTAAGTGGGATAACCACTCGGAAGAGGGTGCCTGTTTCCAATAGTATAACTCCGGCTTGAGTCGTGAGACGATGCTGTAGACGATGATAAGGTGCAAGGCTGGTAGGAAGCTTGGTGTGAAGAAGCCAACCGTTGCGGATATAAATACGTACTGTAGCTAGTGTACTATCCTTATCAGTCGCTTTGGCGATGCAAGTAGCGTCAATGGGAAAACTGGAGACTGTGTCTTCAAGTTCTATGTCTAACTGAAGACATGCAGATTCTTGAGAATCGAAAGTAGTATCAGGGCCTACAGGTAAGCGAGAGAGAGCATCAGCATTACAATGCTGGGATGTGCTATGATAGACTATCTGATAGGAGTACATCAAAGAAAGGACAATGAGTTCCACCTTTTCAATACTATATATTGTGTGAAAGTTTTACATTACAGTTAAAACATCACAACTTTTGTACATTCGGTACCGGTTTCGACAGATTCCCTGTCATCATCAGCCGAGAATAATTAAACAAAGACAAGTATAGATCATGATTCTTATGGTGTGATTACAATGGTGGATTAAAAATATACATTATATGATTAAAATAGTATATATATATATATATATATATATACACAAATAAAAGGTAAGTAAAATGGGAATGGTCATTATTCTTTGAGGTGTACACCTTAATATTTCTAATTAAAAGGTTAATTTGTTAAAAGAATTTTGTTCTTGTAATATATAATTAGGGCCTATAGTGAAATTTGATTGTAGGCTTAAATCTGTAATATTTGAACTTTTTGACCAGTCAATTCATTGAAGTTATGTAGCCATGTTTGACACATTAAAAAGGTAAACAAACATTTAGTCGAATGGTGTTCCACATAAAATATGTACAATAAAATTCGATTGGAACTTCAACTTGGACTTAAGAATGGAAGAATTATATTAATGTTCAATGCAAGCAGAAATAGATGAGTTAATTTTATCACTATGTATTGATGTTGATAGTTAGAATGCCCATTGAACAGTTCAATATGTCGATTTGTATTCTGGAATGGTTTACATTATTTAGAGAAATAGTGATTGAGGTTCTTACTAAGGTGGTACTTGAAGATCTTGTGTTGTAAGTTGTGAATACATCACCATAATCCACCATTGTAATCACA
Organism: Anabrus simplex; assembly: GCF_040414725.1. Classification (NCBI taxonomy): domain Eukaryota; kingdom Metazoa; phylum Arthropoda; class Insecta; order Orthoptera; family Tettigoniidae; genus Anabrus; species Anabrus simplex. The sequence goes on from NC_090266.1 coordinate 489,573,086, forward strand.
CCATAAGAATCATGATCTATACTTGTCTTTGTTTAATTATTCTCGGCTGATGATGACAGGGAATCTGTCGAAACCGGTACCGAATGTACAAAAGTTGTGATGTTTTAACTGTAATGTAAAACTTTCACACAATATATAGTATTGAAAAGGTGGAACTTATTGTCCTTTCTTTGATGTAAATCTTGTTTCAATACGGAACCTAAATATGAAATTCTTAACGTTAAATGATAGGAGTAGTCAGACAGAAATATGGACCATCTTTGCAGTTTCCTTAGAGAGTGTTCAGGGATCTTATTACTAGGGTGGAATAAGTGAACAAGAGGCTTGTGATCAGTAATGATGAGGAAATGGTTGCCATAGAGATACTCATTGAAACGGCGAATACCAAATATAATAGCTAAAGCTTCTTTCTCGATTTGAGAGTAGTGACGTTGATGCTCGTTGAGTGTTTTCGAAGCGAAGGCTATAGGACGTTCTTGTCCGTGACGATCCTTCTGGGAGAGAACGGCACCGAGTCCATAATCAGACGCGTCCGTGGCGAGAGTGAGGAGCTTACCGCGCTGAAAATGAGTCAGCTTGACAGCGTGGACAAGGGCCTTGTTGATAGTCTGCCAGGCATGTTGACACTGCGGAGACCAATCAAATTTAGCACCTTTCTTGCGCAAGGCGTTCAGAGGAGCTGCTACTGAAGTGAAGCGTGGAATGAACTTGCTATAATAGTTCGCTTTGCCTATGAATGATTGAAGCTGCTTAATGTTGACAATGGCAGAGACGTTCCGTTCGCTAGGTCGAATGCCATTCTTATCAAGGATATGACCTAAGTAGTGAACTTGAAGTTGAAAGAACGTACATTTAGCGAGATTCGCTCGGAGGCCATTTTCCGTCAAGTTGGTGAGGAGTAGGCGCAGATTATGCAGGTGCTCTTGATGATCTTTGCCAGTTACAAGAATGTCATCAAGGTAGTTAGCACAACCGGGAATAGAGGCAGTAAGCTGTGCTAAATAGCGCTGGAAAATCGCAGCGGAGGAAGAGACACCGAAAGGTAGTCGCTGAAGCTGGAGAAGTCCAAAAGGGGTATTCAGCGTGAGACACTGCTTGGATTCTTCGTCTAAAAGTAGCTGTAGACAGGCTTCTTTGAGATCAACTTTGGAGAAGAACTGTCCACAGGCTAAACGGCGAAATAAGTCCTCAGGTCGGGAAATTGGAAAAACGTCGGTTTCAACTTGAGCGTTGATAGTGGAGTGAAAATCACCACAAATGCGAACATTGCCATTAGGTTTCTGAACTACGATGAGTGGAGTAGCCCATTTACTAGAATTGACAGGAACTACTATACCGTCTGCTATCCATCTCTGTAACTCTTGAGAACTTGGTCCTGAAGTGCAAGTGGGACTGGACGTGCTTAGAAAAAGCGAGGCTTGGCTCCTGATTTCAGCTGGATATGAGCTGTGTAGTCTTTGGCTGTGCCTAAGGTAGAGTCGAAGACTTCTGGAAATTGTTCTAGGAGATCGGTGACATCAGAGGTAGGCTGTAAGGCTGAGACTACATTGACGTTGTCATGAATTTGGAAACCGAATAAATTGAATAGATCCATGCCTAGAATATTAGAGGCAGTGTAGTTATTGACAACGAGCAAGGTAACGACCTTATGAATATCCTTATAGCTGGCAGGAATAGTGATTTGGCCCTTAATGTCAATTTTCTTCTTGTTAAACGTAACAAGTTGAACGTCAGCAGGAGAGAAAGACGGTGATCCCAAGTTGTGGTACGTAGCAAGGTTGATGATTGAGACAGGTGATCCAGTATCTAATTGAAAATTAGTAGTGTGATCGGGGAAAGAGATCGGAATAATGATCTTGCTAGAATTTCTAGTAGGAAGAATAAGATTAATCCGATCCACTTCCATGTCTTGTCGTGTCTTCGTACTAGGTTTCTTTGCCGGTAGAGTACTGGCAGGGTAGGACATACTTTTACAGACAGTCTTGATGTGTCCTACTTTGTGACATCGATCACATGTGGCTTCGAAGAAACGGCAGTCACGACGTTCGTGATGCTTAAAACATCCTCTGCAGGAAGGCAGGAGCAGAGGAGTGTTGTGAGAATTGTGCTTCTTCGTAGAAGAGCGAGAATGAACCTGTCAGGCACGCTGGGAAGGGAGTGAGCTGACTTTGCGGTTCGAAGGAGCAGAAGGCGACCTGGCCGTATGAGATACGTGAGAGACTTCATGTTTCGTAGCTATTTCAGCTGCAGTCTTGGTAGTTATCTCATAGACTGTGGCAATACACTGTACTTCTTCCAAAGAAGGGTTACTACTCTTTCCAGCGTCGAAACGGACCTTGTCGTGGGAAGTATGTAGAATAACCATGTCCCTAATGAGTGAGTCTGTGTAAGGCGTGTTACAACCATCCTTGGAACAGGTAAATTTACAATTCCTGGCGAGACCTCATAATTCCGTAATCCATTCAGTGTGAGTCTGTTGCAGTTTCATCCTGCATTGAAAAAACTTGTAGCGAGCTGCTACGATACGAGGATCTTTAGCATAATGCTCAGTGATATGAGCGAGGAGCTGTGTAAAGGGAACTTCTGATATCTGCTCTTCTGGGCTTAATTTCTGGAGTAGTTCGCAGGTAGGATTTCCTACGGAACTGAGAAAAAGAGCTCGTTGGCGCTTGTTGTCCATGATGGAGTGGCAGATGAAGTGTTGTTGAAGTCTGGCTAAGTACACTGACCATTCTTCTTTCTCCGGGTCGAACGTAGAAAATTGAGGAACGGCGGTGTGCTGTGTAGATGCAGAGAGGGCTTGGATAGCTGTAAGCAGTGTTGTCTGCTGTTGCTGCATGAATTGCTGCTGTTGTTGTTGCAAAGCCTGCAGTATAGCCGCTAACTGTGCTGTAGTAGCCATGATGACAGATAAGATAGGGAGCACAACTTGTGAGACAGCGTGCAAGTAGACCAGCTGGGAGCCTGACCTTCAGTCGCTCGCCTGGGAGTGAGAGAAAAAGAGAGCTTGGCGCAGCGAGAATGCACTGTAGGGACAGGTGCTCGTGTGTGAGGCGTGAAATGATAGCCTGCTGTCTGCAGTTCAAACGGGGCGAACACTGGGAAGAATTACACTGCAGAAATGCGAAATGCTGGCGTAGCGAACTTGTTTCCCGTAGCGAGACTGGTGATATGGCGAAACCACGAATAAAGTGTTCCTCGTTGTCAAGTTTGTTAAATTGGCGGGACTGACACGTAACTTTACCTCGTCGCCAATTTTGTTGTGTTGTATACAAGGAACTTGGTATATATATATATATATATATATATATATTAAAAATTCACCCCACTTTTCACCCTCCCATTAATTGGATTTTCCAAAAACAAAAAAATACATGTTTCTTTATTTTTAAAGGAGATCAAGAATACAAATTTTCAGGTCTGTAATATGTTCAGTTTCGGAGATATAAGTACCGGTATCCTGATTAAAGTCCTTCAACCGCTTTTTCACCCTTTTTCACCCGTCCTATTGGGATTTTCTGAAAACAAAAAAATACGTGTTTCCATATTTTTAAAGAAGATTCTAAATACCAAATTTTACATCTGTAAACTGTAAAGTTTTGAGATATACATACACTCATTTTAAAATTTCACCCCCCTTTTCACCCCCTTAGCGGCGGTATATCCGAAAATCCTCTCTTAGCGAGCACCTACATCTTAATATGAACGTATCCTCAAAATTTAATTTCTTTATGTCCAGTAGTTTTGGCTCGGCGATGATGAATCAGTCAGTCAGTCAGTCAGTCAGTCAGTCAGTCAGTCAGTCAGTCAGGACAAGTTATTTTATATATATAGATTAGTAAGTACCTTCTGATTCAACTATAGCAGTAATTGCACCTATCTGTAAGCAAGAGAACAGGAAGGAGTACAACAACTATCGAGGTATTTCATTCGTCAGTAGACCAGGCAAGCTGTTCACTGACATCTTGATAGGGAAGGTGTGATCAGTGGTTGAGAGTGGGTTGGAGGAAAACCAGTGTGGTTTCAGACCACAGAATGTCTGTCAGGATCAGATTTTAATTATGCACCAGGTAATTGCAAAATGCTATAAGAGGAATAGATAATTTTGTTTCATAGAACTAGAGAATGCACTTGACAGCCTAACCTAAAAACAATGACCTTGGCTACTCACAGCGATGTCTGGTCTCATTACATTTTCTATAATTCGTTTATTCATGTCAATGGAATCAGCATTAACGATAAATACCGAACGATGGTAAAGAATCGTGAAAATTCTGTATCACAGGAACCTCATGCACAGAGAATATGATTGTTGAATTACTAGAAGAAGTATTGATATAATGGTGGCAAACAACAGCTCGTGATGGCCAAGCTTGCTTGAAGTTAGAAGAGGAAAGTGGTTCTGGTCGAGTCCGATAGAGGACTATTCATTTATTTCATTGTTAAATGTTCCTGTGAGTCACGTTGTTGACGACAAATCTAAATAAAGATCAGTTCTCATGTTGCAGGTACTCTTATATTCGTTTCTAAGTAGTTCTCAAAAGAGTTATTTGCAGTAAAATAATCTATTACCGACAGAGGTGCAATGAGCTTGTACATGGCCATTCGATTAATGAAGGAAATGTTCAAAATGACCAACTCTTTTGTTAATGCGTATCTGAGCATGGTAGATGTGAATTGTGAATCATTCTTGCTTGCTGCAACATATGTGGTAGAATCTGCCTGCACTTTGCTGTAAATATTACTATGTGCTGTTTCATGTGCCCTACGTATTAAGTCCAGTCGTTCTTCGAGTCGAAGGTGCACAGTTACTGGGTTGAATGGGTGTGTCATAATGCTGACAGTAAGTGCACTGTGCTTCATTCGTTGTACTCATTTGCCATATGAACGTCGCATGTTATTATTCCTCTTCTTATGTATGCTTTCTTTTTAAAAGTGAAAAGTGACTTTTGGGACTTAAGGAAGTTAAACCTTAATAAGTTAAACCCTAATTACGAATGCCTTTAAGAGTAAAAAATAAAAATGAAAAGCTCGTAGCTAGATTCAATCTCTGAATCCGTCAAATAAAATCACATGTTGGCTGTGATTAGTACCATGCAGCCACTCCAGGTGATGAAGAGTTAGTCTCTTATCTTTGTACAAATGGAATAATCTCAGCTATCACTTTGAAACTGATCTTGTATGTTACAAGTTCCGAACTCGAATGTGCAGACAGGTTTACCTTGCTGCAAACACCACAGTATGCTAAAGAATTATGTCTCTCTTAAGCTCAGATAGTTGCAACCATTCCCTACGCCTAGAGTATGTACCTATTACTTGGTTAAATGAGTCAAACATAATGTTGCAGGTGGTATTCACAATGAATTTGTCCATAGTTGGTACTTACGTGATGATAATTATTATGCCTGTTTATAATAACTTCCTTAAGCCTCCGTGGCTCAGGCAGCAGTATGCCAGCCTCTCACTGCTGGTTCCGTGGATCAAATCCCGGACACCCCATGTGAGATTTGTGCTGGACTCCGGTTTTCCCTGTCATAATTCATTCCCGCAACACTGTCCAATATCATTTCATTTCATCTATCATTCATTAATCATTGCCCCAGAGGAGTGCGACAGGCTTCGGCAGCTGGCACAATTCCTATCTTCGTCGCTAGATGGGGGCTTCATCCACTCCCACTCCCACTCCATTCCTGACCCGGTCGAATGACTGGAGACAGGCTGTGGATTTTCATTATAACTTCCTTAGAAGAATATCTGAGACTTCAGAAAAATCAAGTCTTTGTAAAGGATGCCTAGAAGAGTACGAAATAAAAATTTAAAAGGACATGTCTCAATAAGGTTTCGAACCCTCGCTGTTCCACGTAGCTTATCCAGGTATGCCTAACATGCCTAATTACGTGCAACTACTTACTGCGTGAATGTTCGGCACTTACAACTCTGTATTCACGAGCAGAGCGAAAGTTCTCGCTTCTTGAAGTTTCTGATATGTTACAGCCTTATGGTCTGGTTTTATGACTTTATTGAAAACTGTAACAATAGTAATTACATGGCATAAGCTATCACATCTGCTGTACATCATTTGCGTGCCATAGATTATAAAATACTGTGAAAAACACGTTTCTATCAATTTCGATGTGATGAGACTATACAAAATGGCGGTGAATTGACATGTCCGTAACTGGTCCTAACCCATCACATTTTATATGATACCTTGACCACCCTTTTCTATCAAAAGAAAATGGCCTCTTGAACCAATCAGGTGTTCAATTCTCTACCGACAGCTAAAGGAATGGCTATGGTTTATACAGTACAGCAGGGCCTCTCAAACGCCCAAAATCTCACGCGTGCAGAGCGAGGCGCAAGAGCTCCATGCACTGTGCATCGGTGCCGCTCGGTATGGCTCGGATCAACGCTTCGTCTCTGGGCTACTCGGCTATGCTCGGCTCTACTCGGCTATACTCGGCTCAACTCGGCCAGGATTTGGAGCGCTACGGCGCAAGTGGGGAAGAGGGAGACAGGCGGAGCGAGCGGGACAGGCGTGGAGAAAGAGAGAGACAGCGCTATTGCTCCAAATCGAGGAGTGGGGGTCTGCACTCTGGTCAACCAAGCCAAGTCGTCTTTTGCACCGTGCACAGTGCATGCACCACGCGCGTGCACCCTGAGAGGCCCTGCAGTACAGTAACATTTTGTAAAAATAACTGGAGTATTGGACTCCGCTCCACATAAAATGGTACAGTGTTTTTGAGAAAGGCCTCACTTACTACCTCTTCTACCACTTTTGCATTGTGCGGGGTAGATTATATCAGGCTAACTGCACATAAAATTGCAGTAGGATGTTGCATAAGATAGGACTAAGAGACATTAAATTCCTAGCAGGTTGCATATGTTTGGGAAAAATAGGGCCAGCTGAAGTATGTTAGCCTTGCGCTGGATCCTTCCATTTTTCACTAAAATTTGTATGACTGCCAATTATGCTTGCCATCATGTTAACCTTAGCTGACTTCTTTGCTAGATTCAATTTCCTAGTAAGTTCCTTCAATTTCTCCTTACATCCACAGACAGTTCTAACTCTATTTCTTTCCAATTTGCACCTCCTTAGTCTCTCTATTTCTCTGTTATAATAAAAGTGGGTCTTTACTATTCCTAACCTTCTTTAAAGGTACAAACCTGTTTTCACACTCCTCAACAACTGCTTTAAACCCATCCCAGAGTCTATTTGCATTTTGTATTAACCTTTTTCCACCGATCATAGTTACTATTTTAAAACTCCCTCATGCCTGCTTTATCAGCCATATGGTACTGCCTAATAGTCCTAACTTTAAGACCTTCCTTTCTATCACATTTACTTTTAACTATGATGAAAACAGCTTCGTAATCACTAATACCACCTATTACTTTGGTTTCTCTACAGAGCTCATCTGGCTTTACCAGCACCATGCCAAGACTATTCTTCTCTCTAGGTAGTTACATCACTTCCTGAATCAGCTGTACTTCCCATATTAGTTATTTGCCACTTGTTGGCCATGCTTCCTGTCGTTTACATTTTTTTTTTTTTTTTGCTCGTTGCTTTATGTTGCACCGACACAGATAGGTCTTATGGCGACGATGGGATAGGAAAGGGCTATGAGTGGGAAGGAAGTGGCCATGGCCTTAATTAAAGTACAGCCCCAGCATTTGCCTGGTGTGAAAATGGGAAACCACGGAAAACCATCTTTAGGGCTGCTGACAGTGGGGTTCGAACCCACTATCTCCTGGATGCAAGCTCACAGCTGCGTGCTCTTAACCGCACAGCCAACTCGCCCAGTCATTCACATTACATTCCCAAAATGACATCTGGTAAATTGAGATCTCTCGCTACAATCAGATTCCTTTCCAAATCGTTTCCCACATAGTTGATTATCTCATCAAATAATTCTGAATCAGCGTCAGTGCCACCCTTTCCCAGTCTGTACACTCCAAAGACTACAAGTTGCCTATTATTTTTAGAAATGAGCCTTACACCTAGAATTTCACGTTTTTCATCTTTAACTTCTTTTAGCTTACAAATTCTTCTTTCTCCAGAATGAATACTCCCTGTCCTACCATTTCTATCCTATCTCTACGATACACATTCCAGTTCTGTGATAAAATTTATGCATTCATTATATCATTTCTCAGCCATGATTCAACTCCTATTACAATATCTGGTAAGTATGTATCTACTAAATTACTTAATTCTATTCCTTTCTTTACAATACTACAGTTCAACACTAACATTTTTATGTCATCCCTACTTGACTTCCAGATCCCTGTACCCTTATCACCACTCCCTAGGCCACACCCTTTCCATGAATGTACCTCTCTATAACCCTTGTATACAAATTTCCAAACTTATGCGTACCACTGCAGTTTAAGTGAAGGCCATCTGAGGCGCAGATCCCTATCTCCTACCCACCCATTAGGATATAGAAATATCACTCCCAGTTTCCCACATACCCACTCCATAGTCTCATTTAAATCCCCAATCACCTTCCAGTCAGTATCCCTCCTGCACAGTATTCCACTGATAACAATCTCCGCTTCCTTAAACTTTACCCGTGCTGCATTTACCAGATCACACACGTCCCCAACTATATTGGTACTTATACCTGCTTGCCTTACGTTGTTAGTACCAACGTGAAACACTACTACCTTCTCCTTTCCCTCCTCTTTCTCTTCTACTTTCTTCAATATCTGCCTCAACCTAATTTCTGGATAACACTCTACCCTTGTTCCCTTTCCTCCACACACTTTCCCCATACGTCTAAACAATGGGATCCCCCAAGACCAGAGCCCCAACCCTACCCAACTCATATGATCCCCTCCCCATCTGGTCAGCCCTATCTTTCCTGTCAGCTGCAGAAGCTACTTTGTCCTCCCTTTTCTCCCTCCCATGACCTTGTTCCACCTGTCTATTCCTATTCTCTACTCCTCATTTCCTTTTCCTGCCTTTTCTCTTTCTCCTACTTCCATACTTCTCAGCAACAGTTCCCTGTTCCTCATCTTCTCTCTGTTGTTCTACCTGCAGTAACTCATACTGATTTCTCACAGACACCTGTCCGGAGTTCTGATCCTGAATAGAGCCCTTAGCCTGCAATCTCCTTCCCCTTAAAACATTGGACCAGGGGTTCCCAACCGGTGGTACGCAGGAACATTTCAGGGATACGCATGGGTGATACGAGCATAGAGATAATACAGATGGAGTACGCAAGCACGTCAAGCTGATGCATCGATGGTAGGAGAGGGAATAGAGGGGACCTCTCTATCTCTTTCTAACAACACATGTGTAGTATACCTACAGGCGTAAGCGGTGAGAGCAATGGGATCAGTACATTATGCTGAATGTATATAGTGCCTAACTGATGTTATGCTGAAAGGACACAGCACCGAACTGACGTTATGCCAAATAGATATGCTGAATCGACACTAATCCGAAATGGTGCACCGCCGAATGTACATTATACCGAAACGATGTAGCGACGAATGAAAATTAATCTGAAACTATGTGCACCGAATGGACATTACACAGAAACAATGCAGTGCCGAATGGAAATTAAGCCAAAATGATGCAGCATCGAGTGGATATTATGCCGAAATGACACAGCGCCGAATGAACATTGATCCAAAAGTAGAATGTGTTACCAAGACTAGAGGCTCATCCTCATATATGTCATATAGTGATATTATGTGTAACAAAAACTTTTCAGTCTGTCAAACACACTGCATTTACAATATAAATTATAACACTTTAAACATATCTGTAAAAAAATACACACTGTAAAAATACACACTATTATACAAACAATGACATGTTTCATTCTATGAAAACATCCTCAGATTCTATGAAATCACTTAAAACATGCTTATATATGTACAGTATTGTTTACATTGTGTAAACTTGTCAATGATAGAGAGTTTAATGATAATATGAACCAGTAATAATAAAGATAAATTTACATGTATTAATATAATGAAAAACTTCTGTACATATCTAGACCGCCGATGCTAGGTCCATTGTCATCAAACACTATTTCAGGACTATGTTCATGGAGAGGCAAATGGAAAGTTTTTGGGTATAGCACACTGCTCGCGGAGGGGGGAGGAGAAGCATGGGCTGGGCCATGTGGAGCGTTATGGATTCCTCATATTGGATGTTAAAAGTGTAGTATACTGTACCGTGGAGAGGGGAGGTGGAAGCAAGGCAAAGCGAGTGGAGCACTGTGGAACCTTCTATCAACACTGGAGAGCGGGGAGGGACGGTTACTAATCTACTTCATGTTATAATGTATTTTTATGTAATATGGATGAATGCAAGTTAATGATTTTAGGTGAATAAAGTAAGGAATTGAAATAAAGATTAACTATTATATGTTATTATGATAAAAGCTAATTTAATGAGTAAGTGTTGTCCAGATGTTTTGCGAGTAGAGCAAAGAGAGGAGAATTTTTTAAGTGTGTATGGTCATTTAGGCTGGTTACATTAGCATTTTTTGCGATGTAAATTTCAACTGTTTACTTTATATTCAAATATTTACTTTTATTTTCGTATGTGTAACATTTTTATATCTGTGTTGATGTCTGTAAAATGGTGTGAACAGTCGTATATGTGCTCCCCAAAGGCTGAATGCCGATTATATCTAATCGCGTTTTTGTGTTCTTTGTATCTTGTATGGAAATTACGTTTTGTTTGACCTATATATGTGACATTGCAGTTAGGTTCTTGGCACTTGAGTTCATATAATCCTGACTTTGAGAAAGGATCTTTTTTTGTTTAGGTTGCATTTACTGATGTGTCTCTGTAGTGTTTTGTTCATTCTAAAGGCTACTTTAAAACGTTGTTTCTTGAAAATATTAGCTACTTTGTGTGTGGTCTTGTTAACGTAATTGAGAACCACGTATTTTTCTTTGTCATATGTGGTGGTTTCCCGGCGATTTTTCGTATGTTTATTTAATAGTTTATCTACTGTGCAAGGAGGGTGGTTGTTTTCTTTCATGATTTGTTGTTACTTAGTTCATGAACCATGGGCAACGGCTGAGTGGCCTAGAAAGTGGTCCTGAGATTCGGGATACCAGTTGCTATGGAATGGGAGTGGGCATCTTGGACATATTCTGAGTCATGGCCCTACTTGTGCTCAGGTGGCTAGGACTATACAATCCACCGGTGGTCCATAACCTGTTAGAGGAGAGATCCTCACTTGGACTATGTGTAAGTAGGGTAGCATCCTGCTTCATGAATTTACCGAGCTCAGAACATTTTAAGCAAGCCTCGGACCTATGGGAGTAATGGAGCCCCACTCCCATTTGACAGGCGAGGGACTCCTTGGAAACAACTTGGCGAATGAAATGGAATTCAATGAGGGAGCTATCAATATTAACACGCGAGAGGTCGCACCCATTTTAGAACGCGAGAGGTCGCGCTAAGGCAAATTGCTCACGCTTAATATTCTAATGAGCTGCTATTTTCCTTTTGCAGTGAATGCTCTGATAAAACTAAAAATATGTACCCTGTTTAACTGCCTTTCAACTAGTACTAACATAATTACCCAGTAACAATATTTTCTCAATGTAAAAAATTAATGAAATGTTTTTGCAAAATCTGGTAAAATTACGCGAGTTTTTAAAGAACGCGAGAGTCGCACGAGAGCAAATTGCCTCAACGTTTGCATTTGTACATTTCAATTAATGATCTGGTCACAATTCAAGATAAAACTACAGCACCACACTTCACTGAAAGCCACCATGAACATCATGAACTTTCCTTAAGAAACTTTCTTGGAAATGCAGTCATGTAAGAATACACTATGCGAGGGGTCGCTCGAAGGCAATTTGCCGCGGCAGATGCGAGAGTGAAAGAAAACTTAAACTACTCCGGAACACAGCAGACAATACACTGACGATAATCAATGTCAGGCGGGAGAGAGGGAGGGGAGGGATGAAACGAGCGCCATAAGCCCTACAGCAGCTAGCAACTAAATTATTAACAAATATTTAAAAAGTGCGGCAAATTGTCGTGGGTGCGACCTCTCACGTGTTAATGGGGCTTATGGAAGAAAGAAAGTAGAACTGGCTGAGAAAGCAAAGAGGATGCATCTGGATGTGCTAGGAGTAAGTGATATTCGGGTAAGGGGAGATAACGAGGAAGAGATAGGAGATTATAAAATGTACTTGATGGGTGTTAGAAAGGGAAGGGCAGAGTATGGGATAGAGCTGTTTATCAGGAATACCATTGCACGCAACATAGTTTCTATTAGGCACATAAATGAGTGAATGATGTGGGTAGATTTGGCAGTGGGAGGAATTAGGACAAGAATTGTCTCAGTGTATTCACCATGTGAGGGTGCAGATGAGGATGAAATTGACAAGTTTTATGAAGCATTGAGTGACATCGTGGTCAGGGTCAACAGCAAAGATAGAATAGTGCTAAAGGGCGATTTCAATGTGAGAGTTGGAAATAGAACTGAAGGATACGAAAGGGTGATTCATAAATGTGGGGAAGATATGGAAGCTAATGGAAATGGGAAGCGTTTGCTGGACTTCTGTACTAGTATGGGTTTAGCAGTTATGAATACATTCTTCAAGCATACGGCTATTCACCGTTACACATGGGAGGCGAGGGGTACCAGATCCATAATGGATTATATCATAACCGACTTCAAATTCAGGAAATCTGTTAGGAATGTACAAGTTTTCCAGGGATTTTTAGATGATACAGACCGCTATCTGATCTGTAGTGAACTAAGTATCTCTAGGCCTAGGGTAGAGAAAGTAAAATCTGTCTGCAAACGAATAAGGGTAGAAAATCTCCAGGATGAAAAAATGGATATGATTAGTGAGAAGTTTCAAAGAGTAGACAGTAAGCAGGTTCAGGATATAGAAAGAGAATGGGTGGCATACAGGGATGCTGTAGTAGAAACCGCAAGGGAATGCCTAGGAACAACTGTGTGTAGAGATGGGAAAAGGCGAACATCTTGGTGGAATGATGTAGTGAGAGCAGCTTGTAAACATTAAAAGAAGGCTTATCAGGAATGGCTCCAAACAAGGGCCGAGGCAGACAGGGATTTGTACGCAGATGAAAGAAACAGAGTGAAACAAATAGTTGTTGAATCCAAAAAGAAGTTGTGGGAAGATTTTGGTAATAACCTGGAAAGGCTAGGTCAAGCAGCAGGGAAACCTTGCTGGACAGTAATAAAGAATCTTAGGATGGGAGGGAAAAAGGAAATTAAGAGTGTCTGGAGTAATTCAGGTGAACTCATAATAGATCCTAGGGAATCACTGGAGAGGTGGAGGGACTATTTTGATCATCTTCTCAAAACGTAAAAGTAAATCTTCCTGGTGGTGTTGCGAACAGCCAAGCCCATGGGAAGGAGGAAAAAATTATGTTGGTGAAATTACGCTTGAGGAAGTGAATTTTTTTTTTTTTTTTTTTTTTTTTGCTAGTGGCTTTACGTTGCACCGACACAGACAGGTCTTATGGCAACGATGGGATAGGAAAGGGCTAGGAGTGGGAAGGAAGCAGCCATCAAAATCATCGTTGATCAACTCCAGTTTCCCAGGTGTGGTATACGAGCCCCTTCCATTTTGTTCTGTCCATGAACCATTCTTCATTCACAATCCGCTCCCAATCCTGGCCTCTCTCCGCTACATCCTTCTTCACTAAGGCTGTCCATTTTTCTCTAGGTCTGCCCACTGGTCTCTTTCCCCTGATTTCTCTTTCATACTCCTTTCTTGCAGACCTGTTGGCACTCATTCTTTTCACATGACCAAACCACTTCAGTCTTGCCTTTAGGATCTTCTGGAGTAAGGAGTCTTCTAGTCCTATGTCTTCTGACTTTTTCATTCCTGATTTTATCCGCCCTGGTCCTCCGGATTATTGTGCGTAGGAACTTCATTTCTGCTGCTTGGAGTTTCGAGTTGTCCTTTCTTGTTAATGTAGCGGTTTGCAGGCTGTATGCGAGGATAGGGGTGTAGTATGATTTATACAGTGTCATCTTGGTTTTGAGTGGTACTTGTTTATCCCATAGTAGCTGTCTTACTTGGAGGTAAAAATGTATTGCTTTGCTGATTCGACTGTTTACATCATATTTAGCTAACTTATCCTTGGACATTATACTACCCAAGTACTTAAATTCTGTGAAACTGTCCAGCTTAGTGCCATTTAGCATGATTTCAGGCTGATTTTCACCCTTCTGTACCTTCAACACCACCGTTTTAGCCTTGTTGATGTTTAATGCATATCTCTCAAACTCCTGACTCCACCCCTGCAGTCCCTCTTCTGCATCTTTCTCTGAGTTACCCCAAATTACTACATCATCTGCAAATGCAAATGCTTTTAATGGACTTAATTAAGGTACAGTCCCAGCATTTGCCTGGTGTGAAAATGGGAAACCCTGGAAAACCATGTTCAGGACTGCCAACAGTGGGATTCGAATCCACTATCTCCCGGATGAAAGCTCACAGCTGCACGCCCCTAACCGCACAGCCAACTCATCCGGTTTGAGGAAGTGGAAAGGATGGTAAATAAACTCCATTGTCATGAAGCAGCAGAAAAGATGAAATTAGACCTGAAATGGTGAAGTATAGTGGGAAGGCAGGAATGAAATGGCTTCATGAAGTACAGTAGTAAGTGTTGGTAAGGCAAGGTAAGGTACCTTCAGATTGGACAAAAGCAGTAATTGCACCTATCTATAAGCAAGGGAACAGAAAGAATTGCAACAACTATCGAGGTATCTCATTGATTAGTATACCAGGCAAAGTATTCACTGGCATCTTGGAAGGGAGGGTGCGATCAGTAGTTGAGAGGAAGTTGGATGAAAACTAGTGTGGTTTCAGACCACAGACGGGCTGTCAGGATCAGATTTTCAGTATGCGCCAGGTAACTGAAAAATGCTACGAAAGGAATAAGCAGTTTTGTTTATGTTTCGTAGATCTAGAGAAAGCATATGACAGGGTACCGAGGGAAAAGATGTTCGCCATACTGGAGGACTATGGAATTAAAGGTAGATTATTAAAATCAATCAATTGGGCTTTGGTGAGAATTGATGGTAGAATGAGTTCTTGGTTCAGGGTACTTTCAGGGGTTGGACAAGGCTGTCATCTTTCACCTTTGCTGTTCGTAGTTTACATGGATCGTCTGCTGAAACGTATAAAGTAGCAGAGAGGGATTCGGTTAGGTGGAAATGCAGTAAGCATTCTGGCGTACGCTGACAACTTGGCCTTAATGGCAGGTTGTGCCGAAAGCCTGCAGTCTAATATCTTCGAACTTGAAAATAGGTGCAATGAGTATGGTATGAAAATTAGCCTTTCGAAGACTAAATTGATGTCAGTAGGTAAGAAATATGAGGGAATTGATTGTCAGATTGGTGATGCAAAGCTGCAGCAGGTAGATAATTTCAAGTATTTAGGATGTGTGTTCTCCCAGGATGGTAATATAGTAAGTGGGATTGAATCAAGGTGTAGTAAAGTTAAGGCAGTGAGCTCGCAGTTGCAATCAATAGTATTCTGTAAGAAGGAAGTCAGCTCCCAGACGAAACTATCTTTACATCAGTCTGTTTTCAGACCAACTTCACTTTACGGGAGCAAAAGCTGGGTGGACTCAGAATATCTTATTAATAAGTTAGAAGTAACAGACATGAAAGTAGTGAGAATGATTGCTGGTACAAACAGGTGGGAACAATGACAGGAGAGTACTCGGAATGAGGAGATAAAGGCTCATTTAGGAATGAACTCGATGGATGAAGCTGTGTGCATAAACTGGCTTCGGTGGTGGGATCATGTGAGGCGAATGGAGGAGGATAGGTTACCTAGGAGAATAATGGACTCTGTTATGGAGGGTACGAGAAGTAGAGGGAGACCAACACGACGATGGTTAGACTCAGTTTCTAAGGATTTAAAGATAAGAGGTATAGAAATAAATGAGGCCACAGCACTAGTTGCAGATACGTGTAGAGGACTGTGGCGACGTTTAGTGAATTCACAGAGACTTGCAGACTGAATGCTGAAAGGCATAACAGTCTTTAATGATAATGTATGTATGTATCTCTTCATTGAAATGTGTTGTGCTCATTGGTATGGAAATAGCTCTGTGTATCATTGTATTCAGTCCTGCTATTTTGTGCGTGCATGGGTGGTATGACTCGTCAATAGTGTGCTACGTCTGCTTTTTTTTTTTGCTTTACGTCGCACCGACACAGATAGGTCTTATGGCGACGATGGGATACCAAAGACCTAGGAATTGGAAGGAAGCGGTCGTGGCCTTAATTAATTACTTAATAAGGTACAGCCCCGGCATTTGCCTGGTGTGCTACGTCTGAGTGGGCTTTCTGTATACTTTGTAAGATAGGTTTTCATTATTCCTGTTGATTGTGATGTCTAAATAGTTTATTTTCTTGTTAGTTTCTGGCTCCATTGTGAACCTGATGGACTTGTGTAAGGAATTTATTGTGTTTAATAACTGATATGCATTAGTGATGTGCATTAGTGACATCTACGTATCTGCTCCAATGTAAGATTTCTTTTGATTGCTGGTCCATTAAGAATATGTTTTTGAAGTTATAAAAAAAAAATGCTTGCTATTATACCAGATCTAAAAATTTTACACATCAAAAATAAAAGTAAATCTTTGATTATAAAGGAAGCATTCGAAATTTACATCACAAAAAATGCTAATGTAACCAAGCTAAATGACCATACACACTTAAAAATTCTCCCCCCCTTCGCTCTACTCACATAACATCTGGACAACACTTACTCATTAAATTAGCTTGTATCATAATCTATATATAAAATAACTTGTCCTGACTGACTGACTGACTGACTGACTGACTGACTGACTGACCGACTGATTCATCATCGCCAAGCCAAAACTTCTGGACATAAAGAAATTAAATTTTGGGGATACATTCATATTACTGAACTGAACAGTTTAAAGATGTGAAAATTGGTATTTGGATTCTCCTTTAAAAATAAAGAAACACATATTTTTTGGTTTTCGGAAAATCCTGTTAAGGGGGTGGAAAAATGTGAAAACGGGGATGAATACATTTTATATGGAAATTTATATCTCAAAACTGAAGATCTTACAGTCATGAAAATTAGCATTTGGAATCTCCTTTAAAAATAAAGAAACACTTTTTTGTTTTTGGAAAATCTACTTAAGGGGTGATGAACAGGAATGACAAATGGGATGATTTAAAAAAATGAGTATATCTACAGTATATCTCAAAAATGTAACATGTTTAAGATGTGAAAATTGGTATTTGGAATCTTCTGTAAAAGCAAAGCAACACGCATAAATTGTTTTTTGAAAATCCATTTGAGGAGAAGTGTTAAAGGGATACGTTTTTTAAAATGAGCATATATACAGTATATATCAAAAACTTAACATGTCATAAACGTGAAAATTGACATTTTTAATCTCTTTAAAAAATAAAAGTAACACTTATTTCTTTATTTTCATAAAAAAAAACACTTGGGTGGGGGGAGACAAGGACTGAAAAACAGGATGGATTATCTTTATGTTGATACTTATATCTCTAAAACTGAAGATGTTACAAACACGAAAATTTGTATCTGGAATCTTTTTTTAAAATAAAGAAATGCATACTTTTTGTTTTCAGAAAATCTACTTGAGGGGGTGAAGAAAGAGCTGAATTCTTTTTATGGGGATAATTATACTTCAAATACTGAAGATGTTACAAACATTAAAATTTGTATTTGGAGTCTTCTTTAAAAATAAAGAAACACATATTTTTTGTTTTCGGAAAATCCACTTACGGGGTGGGGTGGGGGTAGAGAAGTGAAGAAAGAGTTGAATTATTCTTATGGGGATACTTATACATTAAAACTGAAGATGTTATAGTCATGAAAAGGGGTATTTGGAATCTCCTTTAAAAATAAAGAAACACGTATGTTTTGTTTTCGGGAAACCTACTTAAGGGGGGGGAGGGGACAAACAGGATTGAAAAAGGGGGTGGCTCCAAAACGTTATATTTTTAACATACATGAAAATTTGTATTTTCAATCTCTTTTAAAAATAAAGTAACACATACTTTTTTGTTTTCGGAAAAAACACTTAGGGAGGGGGGAGAGGTGGCGAAACGACTGAAAGAGGGGTTGACTTGTTTTTATTAGGATACTTTTATCCAAAAATCTGAAGATATTACAGACGTGAAAATTGGTATAAGGAATCTCCTTTAAAAATAAAGAAACACACATTTTTTGTTTTCATAAAATCCATTTCAATCAATACTGATCTGCATTTAGGGCAGTCACCCAGGTGGCAGATTCCCTATCTGTTGCTTTCCTAGCCTTTTCTGAAATGATTTCAAAGAAATTGGAAATTTATTGAACATCTCCCTTGGTAAGTTATTCCAATCCCTAACTCCCCTTCCTATAAATGAATATTTGGCCCAGTTTGTCCTCTTGAATTCCAACTTTATCTTCATATTGTGATCTTTCCTACTTTTATAAACGCTATTCAAAATTATTCATCTACTAATGTCATTCCACGCCATCTCTCCGCTGACAGCTCGGAACATACCACTTATCTTGATTTATGAATTTCATTTTCCGTATTGACATTTACCAATCTTCATAAAAGGAAAGAAAAATTCCACCTAATCAATACATTTATTTTCTTGTAAACTATTACAATCTAGGACCGGTTTCGACCCTTCATAGGTCATCTGTGATTCTGATATAGCTGAGGATGACCTATGAAGGGTCGAAACCGGTCCTAGATTGTAATAGTTTACAAGAAAATAAATGTATTGATTAGGTGGAATTTTTCTTTCCTTTTATGAAGACATACCACTTAGTCAAGCAGCTCTTCTTCTTTCTCTCAATTCTTCCCAACCCAAACATTGCAACATTTTTGTAACGCTACTCTTTTGTCGGAAATCACTCAGAACAAATCGAGCTGCTTTTCTTTGGATTTTTTCCAGTTCTTGAATCAGGTAATCCTGGTGAGGGTCCCATACACTGGAACCATACTCTAGTTGGGGTCTTACCAGAGACTTACATGCCCTCTCCTTTACATCCTTACTACAACCCCTAAGCACCCTCATAACCATGTGCAGAGATCGGTACCCTTTATTTACAATCTCATTTATGTGATTACCCCAATGAAGATCTTTCCTTATATTAACACCTAGATACTTACAATGATCCCCAAAAGGAACTTTCACCCCATCAACGCAGTAATTAAAACTGAGAGGACTTTTCCTATTTGTGAAACTCACAACCCGACTTTTAACCCCGTTTATCAACATACCATTGCCTGCTGTCCATCTCACAACATTATCGAGGTCACGTTGCATTTGCTCACAATCTTGTAACTTATTTATCACTCTATAGAGAATAACATCATTCGCAAAAAGCCATACCTCCGATTCCACTCCTTTAATCATATCATTTATATATATAAGAAAACAAAGGTCCGATAACACTGCCCTGAGGAACTCCCCTCTCAACTATTACAGGGTCAGACAAAACTTTACCTACTCTAATTCTCTGAGATCTATTTTCTAGAAATATAGCAACCCATTCAGTCACTCTTTTGTCTAGACCAATTGCACTCATTTTTGCCAGTAGTCTCCCATGATCCACCCTATCAAATGCTTTAGACAGGTCAATCGCGATACAGTCCATTTGACCTCCAGAATCCAAGATATCTGCTATATCTTGCTGGAATCCTACAAGTTGAGCTTCAGTGGAATAATCTTTCCTAAAACCGAATTGCCTTCTATCGAACCAGTTATTAATTTCACAAACATGTCTAATATAATCAGAAAGAATGCCTTCCCAAAGCTTACATACAATGCATGTCAAACTTACTGGCCTGTAATTTTCAGCTTTATGTCTATCACCCTTTCCTTTATATACAGGGGCTACTATAGCAACTCTCCATTCATCTGGTATAGTTCCTCCGACCAAACAATAATCAAATAAGTACTTCAGATATGGTACTATATCCCAACCCATTGTCTTTAGTATATCCCCAGAAATATGATCAATTCCAGCTGCTTTTCTAGTTTTCAACTTTTGTATCTTATTGTAAATGTCATTGTTATCATATGTAAATTTTATTACTTCTTTGGCCTTAGTCTCCTCCTCTGTCTCGACATTATCCTTGAAACCAACAATCTTTACATACTGCTGACTGAATACTTCTGCCTTTTGAAGATCTCGTTGCTCATGAAGGTAGGAATACATCCATGGTAAGGCACTGTCTGAAGAGTGAAGAGAATGTAATTTAGACAGTAAAATGTTGAAGTCTACAGTCTACAGAATGGTTGGTTGTTCTTTACCCATTGCCTTACATATGTCATCAGTAACCTATAGCATACCAGTGGCAGTGTTGTGCCCTGGTCTGAAGCCTGACTGTAGAGGATTTACTAGATTATAGTTATTCAAGTAATTTGTTAGTACATTAACAATGTACTTAAGTGCTTTAGACAATGCAAATAAAATGCTGAATGGTCAGTCCAAAACTGTGAGAGGAGCTGATGTTTTCTCTATAGTCTGTATGTTTGCTTGTTTCCAGATAGTAGAAATGTCTCATTGAGATTAGATGATTTATAACTGTCAGGTTCTTCAGTCTGCCGACACCAATTTCAAATAAATACATTATAAACTACCTGAAAAAGAAACTATCTGCTAAAACAATTACACCTTAAACAGATACAACTTAATTAAACTAGAATTACATGTTTCTTTCTTGAAAGAACATCAGATTCTATCAAAGCACATGAAATATATTTAGAAATGTATTAGTATTTATGTTTATTTCTATTTAAATACTTAAAAATTGAATTTTGGGACTTATCTCAATGAAGTCTTCACTGATCTCTACTCTAGCATAGAATGCAAGCTGTTGCAATACCATTACACTGTTGTTGGCATCATTCCAGCTGGCTAGTCTGTCCGTTGACTTTCTGCCGTGCCCTGGCTAGATCAGTGACAAGCTGTAGTTTACTTTAGGTGTTTTATCTTTAGTACTCCCCTTTATAATAATATTGCTGTTGTTGCTGCTGCTGCCACCACTGTTGTTATTATTGTACCAGGAGGTACACCTCTACGCCGCACGTTTAAATCTTGCGCCAATTGGAACTCCTCTACTGGAGAAACACTGAACTTAAACGGGATCTACTTGAACCTTTCCTCTGAAGATGTCACTGTGTGAATTTCGACTTGTTTTTGTTTACTATTTATCTAGAAGTTTGGACATTCTCTCATAGATGTCACTGCCGAAAAACTATGATCATGCACCCTGGTGCGAAGTGAAGGAACTTTTTTGAAGAAATTTTGTACTCATAAGTTTTTTTTCTTTACTAAATTTCGGTCATTCTTTTGTGGGTTGGCAATATTTAGCTTTTTCTTCCGCCAGTTTTGAAGTTAGCCAATCAATAATTTCTGTAATTAATTTTCAGCCAATCCCGTATTTCTTCTTCGATTTTGTGTGTAACTGTTTAATGTAGCCAATAAAAATCTGGGGGTGTGTCTTAATTATTCATGAAAGGTCTCGAACTTTCCCCAAGGGTTTATGAACTGTTGATTTTCTCGTCTCTCGGCCACTTAATCTACGTCTAAGTTTGTGGTTGTAAAGCAGGGGGCGGGAGGCGCCTCTTTCATCAGGCAGCAGGTCATCAGTAAGGTAATGGCCATTTAACATTCTTATTTAAGGTGGTGTAAAAAGGACTGAAAAGGGGCTGAATTCTTTTTATGAGAATTCTTATATCTCAAAAACTAAAGCTGTCACAGACATGGAAATTTGTATTTGGACTCTTCTTTAGAAATAAAGAAACACGTATTATTTTGTTTTCAGAAAATCCAATTAAGAGGGGTAAATGAATAGAAAAATGAGTTTAATTCTTGTATGAGGATACTTATATCTCAGAAACGAAGGATGTTACGGATGTAAAAATTGGTGTTTGGAACTCCATTAAAAATAAAGAAACACATACTTTTTGTAGGGTGGGAGGGAATCAACTTAAGGGAGGGGGTGTAAAAGGAATTAAATTCTATTTTTGAGGATACAAATATAGAAGAGGACTTAAAACAATACACCCCTAATGGGTTTTGACTGGGGTATGAGGAATGATTACAAGAATATACGTTTATTGAAACCGTTTGAATTACAAAGTTAAAATGTCAAATGATATCCTAAGTGTTAAAAACAGAAGGTTTGAAACAAATGTAACCACTCAGAAAGTTAAATGGGGATTAACGTCTGAAAACAAATATATTCATTCCTTCCTCCAAAATGGTTTAAGGTACAAAGACAAAATTCCAAATAGCGGTATATCCTTTAAATCTTAGGCGTGAAATAGGAAATATTTTTAAATGTCCCACTGCAAAAGTGTTAAATGAGGTTAGCTCCGTAAACTAAATTATTCATCCTCCAAAACTGTTTGGTGTACAATGTTGTAATTTTATGAGAAGGGTCTTCTTTTATATCCTAGGTATAAAATACCGTATACGTCAAAATATTTCTCCCCTAAGGGATTTAGATGGTAGCTGAATCTCAAAAACACAATAGGCCTATCCATTCTTCCAAAACAGTTTCAGGCACGAACATAACTTTTTTTAAGAAGGGTGGTCTTCTCTATCCTAGATGTAATAAATATTTCAAAACATTCACCCCTTAAAAAAGTATTAATTCCTCCATTACGGTTCAACATACAAAATCAAAATTTCACAGGTTTGTCGCTTTTACGTCCTAGATGTTAAATAAGATCTGGCAAAAAACATTCAAATTCTTCCGTACGAGGTTCAAGTGAGTAGTAAATTATAAAATAAATAATCATTCCCCCAAAACTGTTTGAAGTACGAACTTAGGACATATTTTACATGCTCAGCTGACAATGGGCTCTCCAAAATCTAAAACTTTGAGTAATAACTTTCATTTTAAAGCTGTGGCGAAGCACGGGTATCTTGCTTGAAATAACATATAATAGTTAGTCTTTATTTCAATTCCTTACTTTATTCACCTAAAATTCATCCATATTACATTAAAGTACATTATCATTTGAAATAGGTTAATAACCTCTTCCCCCTCTCCAGTATTGATAGAAGGTTCCACAGTTCCACAGTGCTCCACTCGCTCCATCCTACTTCCCCGCCCTCTCGCGGTACAGTATACTACATTTAACATCCAATACGAGGGATCCACAACTTTCTACACGGCCCCGCCCATGCTTCTCCTCCCCCCTCCGCGAGCAGTGTGCTATACCCAAAAACTTTCCATTTGCCTCTCCATGAACACAGTCCTGAAATAGTATTTGGTGACAACGGACCTAGCATCGGCAGTCTAGATAAGTACAGAAGTTTTTCATTATATTAATACATGTAAATTTATTTTTGTTATTACTGGTTCATATTATCACTAAACTCTCTATCAATGACAAGTTTATGCAATGTAAACAATACTGTACATATATAAGCATGTTTTAAGTGATTTGATAGAATCTGAGGATGTTCTTGTAGAACAAAACATGTCATTGTTTGTATAATAGTGTGTACCTTTACAGTGTGTATTTTTTTACAGATATGTTTAAAGTGTTATAATTTATATTGTAAATGCAGTGTGTTTGACAGACTGAAATTTTTTTGTAACATTTAACTAAGTCGTCACTGGAAAGTATGGCTTCATTCTTAACAAACATATAGTGATATTATTCAGAGTTATTTAGAGTAGTTATATATTATTGCCTGTCATATGGGGAGTTTTCGCAGTTTGTCTACGGAGTTGCCGTGTTTCAGACATGGAGTGGCCAATTTAATTGTGAACGATTTGCAGCCGCATTGTGTCCTACTGCCGGGCCTCGTGGATAATTTTAAAATTTTTCATATCGACCGGGCTACAAATTTCATTTACATTTTTAGTAGGCTCAATGTATTCTGTATACATCTTTAATTAACCCTTTCCTGCATAGTGGTTTCATTTAAAACCACCTTATTATTATTATATTCCGCTGCCTACACAGAGATTTCAATCGAAACCACGCTTGTAATGGTTGATTGGTGGTGCCATCTTGTGTCTAAAATAGAAAACACTTGAACAGAGGTTCAAATACTATGTAAAATAATTGACTGCAGTGAGACATAATTCCATGTGTTGTAACTTACCGTTTGCATCGTATTTTTATTGATATTGAACCTGTATGTGGTAAGTTATTTATGAGATACATGTATAATATGAAATTACCGACCTGCCCAATGTGATATATATAACAATAAGATTAAAATTAGCATCTTATTGTATGTCTATATGTTGTGACTGTGGGGTAAAAGCACTACTGATACATAACCTCTCTTTGTAGTTCATCGCAATGTTTTCTCGGGGGCTGGACGAGGAGTCTATTTCCCATATTCTTGATGAAATTCCATCTGATAACGAGTCTGACAGTGAAAATAAAGATATATATGTCCCAACAGCCACTAGTGCAGACATAGTATTTGCGGAACACAATGGAAGTGAATCACTCAAAGTGAATCGGAGGGAAAGGATGGCACAATCATACAAACACCTTGTCCTAAAGTGGTGAAGGAGTATAATGCTAATATGGGCTGCGTGGACAAAGCAGATATGATGAATAGCTTCTATTGAATGGACAGGAAGTCAAGAAAGTGGTGGCACAGATTGTATTGGTATTTTGTTGATGTATGTATTGGCAATGCCTACATTCTTTTGTGCCTTATCAGTGGGAACAAAAAGATTCTTCTAAAGGACTTCTGCAGGAGAGTTGTCACAGGTCTTGTAGGAAGCAGTTCTTTCAGAGGAAGTCAGGGAGTACAACTGAGATCATCAGGTGAACCGAGGATGAAGAAGTTCAAAGCTGTTGTACCCGTTGAAAGGAGGACTGAACCCAAGCATTTACCAGTACATACCACTTCCAGATGCTGTGTATATTGCAGCACAAAATCAGCTCCTCACAGAAGCAGGTGGATGTCCAGTACTTGCTCAGTGGGGCTTTGTCTGTCTGCAGACCGAAACTGCTTTTGGTTATACCATGGGAAAAATTTGACATCTGACTCACAGTGGTTACAATTGAAACCACCCCATATCTGGACAAAAATTTGCTAGTGAATTATTTCTTTATATAATTTATTTAATATTGTTTGTATAAGGTCAGGTATTAACATAAATTAATAAAATAATATAATTTTGAATTCTGTGTCTGAAAGGGTTAAAAATAAAGCATTTCACATTATTAAACACTGATATTAAATAATACGTAACATAAATTAAAAATATTTGGTTACAGTTCCGCGGTTGTGACAAGTTTTAAAATTATTCACTAGTAAGACACTATGCGGCTGCAAATCATTCACAATTAATTTGGCCGCTCCATGTCTGAGACACGGCCGGTCCGTGGACAAACTGTGAAAACTCCCATGTCGTATTCCAGTGACAACATTATTTTATTACAGAAGTGCATCCTGTATTAATACAAAACAATGCTGTCGCTGGATTATGCCAATAAACTTTTCATAATTCTATTATTCTTTTTCCTTCATTTCATATTTATCATGCCGCTATCATTTCCTTTTCACTTCATTTTTTTGCCTTTCATTAACGGTTTAATTTATCTCAATAAATATTGAAACTATGAAATTCGATTAATATTTTAAATTACTGTGATGAAAATAATTTCTCATACAAATTCAATGAAAATATAAAAACTCAGGTAAATCGAGAAAAACCCAGAAAAAGTCTTGAAGTTGGAACGTCTCACATTTTTTATGAATTTCACATATTTTTTCTGATTTTTCAGGTAAATTTAATTTTTAAACATTAAACGAAAAAATAGAAAATTATTAAAGTCTCTAATCACTTCTACAAACATAAAAATATCAGGCATTCCAATTCTGAAAACTTCATCAATATTTCTTCACAATTTCAGTATTCTCCAAATTTCTCTCTTGATGACATATTACTCATAATTATTTTTAATAAAATCAAGGAAAATATCAGGAAAACCAAATAATCTGTCAGAAATCCAATATCTGAGACATTTTTGATTTTGTCCAAAATTAATAATTGTTAAGAATATTTTATGTCTACAAATGGATACGAGTGATTACGTGTGATAGACTAGTAAGGGGCCTCTGTGTGCATGAGCATGCAAACTTTACACTGCTGCCCGTGTGCCGGGCACTGGCTGTCCACCCCTCCACTGCGCCCTTCCTAACTTCTACATTGCTCCGTTACGCGGTTGCCAGTTTGCATCAGTGTGAACATGAACCCCTCCTCGGTTACATTAGCACGAACAGTGAACGGTGATTGTGCAATATTTATATGTTGTCTTGTGCATCTATAACTGTTGTATGTGTTGCAATTGTGCATTTGTGCAAGCAAACTAAACTGTGAAGCGATTTTTGATGACCCCTTCTACTTCAAAGGACATTGTAAATAAACTTAAACCACAGGCCAATCGTAAATACGAACAAAGCTATTTACAGTATGGTTTTAAAGTGAAGCCTGGCACAGAAAATAGCAACAATCCTATTCTCCAATGTGTTTTATGTTTCAAAACACTTTCGAACCAAAGCATGAAGCCTTCTTTACTGACTCATCACCAAAATTCTAAGCACTCTGATTTGGTTGGTAAAGTCCCTTGAATTTTTTAAAGAGAGAAAATCAATGTACGACAAAGTTTGTCAATACTGATTCCAACTTGATAATTAGTTGGGGAATTGCAAAAGATGGAAAGCCTCACAGAACAGGTGAGACACTTTTACTGCCGGCCACTATGGATATGGTCCAAGCCATGTTAGGAGAAAAGGCAGCCAAAGAAATTCAAGAAATACCATTGTCAAATAACACCGTAAAAACGCGAATTGTCAATTTGTCTTTCAATATTGAAGAAAACCTTACTTTACAACTCCAAAAATGCACTTATTTTGCACTTCAAGTAGCTGAAAGCACCGATGTCACAAATATGGCACAGCTACTTTTATTCATATGATTTGATTATCATGGAGAGGTGATAGAAGAGTTTTTGTTCTGCAACCCACTTGAATCAAACACTATAGCGGAACTCATCTTTAACATCATTGATGAGTATGTGCTCAAAGCAGGCAATCCCCAGTCCAAGTGTATTGGTTTGGGTACAGATGGGGCAAAAGCTATGTCAGGGAAATTAACAGCGCTAGCAGCAAAAATAAAGGAAGTTGCTCCTGAATGCCGAAGTACACATTGTGTCATCCACCGAGAAGGATTAGCTGCTAAAGGTATGCCGGAAAATCTAAACTCCGCTTTATCAGATGTTGTGAAACTTATTAACTCCATAAAGGCTAGGGCTCTTAATTCAAGATTATTCTCCTTGATGTGTAAAGATATGGGTGGCAAGTTTAAGACTCTACTCCTACATACAGAAGTGAGATGGTTATCTCGAGGGAAAATTTTGACCCCTCTCTTCAAACTGAGGTCAGAAGATTTTATGTTTCTAAATGAAAAAAATAATGACATGAAAAACTTGTTTGGTGATGAAAAATGGTTGTCAAGATTGGCATATCAGCTGACATTTTTGACAGACTCAACACGCTGAACATGGGACTTCAGGGACCAAACACAACAGCCTTCACAGCCAATGATAAAATTAACTCCTTCAAGAGAAAGTTGGTCCTGTTTTGTTCACAAATACAGGAGGAGAATTTATCTGCATTTTCTACTGTCATCATTTTCTGAAGAAAATGAAATAACTCCAATGCCAGATGTGGTTGCTGATATCATTGTTCACTTGGAACCCCTTCAAGAAAGTTTTAATAAATATTTCTCCGAAGATCATTCCAAATTTGACTGGATCAGAAATCCTTTTCCAGTAACCTCACCAAATGAGTTGAAATTAAAAGAAAGTTTTATCAATTTAACAGAAGAAAGACAGTTTTAAAGAGAAATCTTTAATTAACTTCTGGATCGGATGTAAACCTAAGTAACCAGTGATCTTCCGGCAAACTCTGCTATTTTTGATGCCATTTGTTACAGGTTACTTGTGTGAGAGTGGATTTTCAGAACTTTTATACATCAAAAATAAACATAAAAACAGAATAAGTGTTGAAGAGGACTTAAGAATGAAGTTAAGTTCCATTCCTCCTGATATTGATATTTTTATCAGTCAAACAACAAGCTTCGCACTAAAAGTTGATTTTTGATGTTGATGTTCTTTTGCTTAGTTTGTACTAATTACATAAAATTGTATGTTTTTGGACCTATGAGTCATAAAGAACTGCAATTTGCAGTAAACGTTTTATTTTTCCCTTTATTATAAAAATGTTAATATACATTATCTCTACATATTTTTAAATAAGAATTAGCAAAAACATTTTGAAAAAATGTATATATATTTACTGTTTTCTTGATAAAGCCCATTCAGCATTGAATTTCACAATGATTTCACTGTGAGGTCACTGAGTTCACTGTGAATTTCAATGCTGACTGAGCAGTAAAAAAATTAAATACCTTGAAACTCGCAAAAACTTTTCTGCAAGTTCATTGTGAGTTAACAAATAACAAATAATTCACTACAAAATAATTTGCGACATAATGAGACGCAAAGTGTGAAGCACGTGTGAAGCACATGTACGGTAATTCACATGTGCTTCACATGTGAATTCACTATGAAATTCAATGCTGACTGGGAGGGTTGAAAAAAAATGAAAAAAATGAAATACAACTGCATTAATGATTAAATATGAAGTTTTCTCCGTAATTTAGTTAAAATAAAACAAGACATTGGGCACATTTCTGACAGTAAATATGTTTCTAAAAAAATTAGGACTGTTGGTATGCCGGGTGCCGGTCCCAAGGGCCCCGTGGTGTTCCTCACATAGTGAGTACTAATCCCTAATGGTATGAAATGAAATAACAAAAAATTCAGATTCATCCACTGACCAAAATGAAATAAAAAATGTCGTGAAGAATGAAAAAACAAAAACAAACAAACAAAAACAGTGGATCAGACACAAAAAAAGATCGTGAATAATAGTATTACTGACCAAGGGACCACTTATAAAGCACAATGATGCTTGATGTCAATAGGGGTGCAAAATCCACGACTAAGACCCCTCAGAATGGTACATGTCGCGAGTAAAGTAGAACCATGGTATTTGTCATTTTGGGGTACTAATCAAAAGTAGCGAAGACTCATGGTGTTCCACACAAGATGGTACTACTCACAAGTATTGTACTTCGTACAGGTAACGCAGACCTATGGTGTTTCGCACACAATGGCGCCACTTACAGCCAATGCAAACCGATGAGTTTCCTCACCTAGGTGTACTAGTCACGGGTGCCGATCCCAAGGGCCCCGTGGTGTTCCTCACATAGTGAGTACTAATCACAGGCAACGCAGACCCACATTGTCGCTCATATAGTGGTACAACTCACAGGCTACACCCAGACCCACGGTGTTGCCCACATGGGTACAACGCACGGGTACTGGAATCCACCAGGCCAGGCTTTTTACTGCAACTAATCACAAACCTATTTCGTACCAAGTTAGTGATACTACTCGCAAGTACATGCAACCCATGGTGTTCCCCGCATGATGGTACGAATCAAGAGTAGTTTCATGGCTCTAATTCAATCGTCCCTTGGTCGCCCCTTGTAGTCGCCTCTTACGACAGGCAGGGGATACCGCGGGTGTATTCTACATGTGCGTCCCCCACTCGCAGAGGGTAGAAGGAGATGGAGGAAAGATGATGAAAGATGGCTCTGTCCCATAGACCTTGTCCAGAAGACTGCCTGTTCCAGGACAGAGGCCGAGCACAAAGTTTCCTGCAGAGTGATCACCGTGGGGTTCGAAGGAAACTAGAGCCATGACGCCTGGATGGAACTGCAGAGGGATAGGGATCGTCACCTTCCCCTGGTCCTCCTGGCTTACCAGTCCGCAGTACACGATGCCACGATATCTACTCCAGCGAGCACACCATGTGAAAGAGAGCAGTGCCTTCCGGCGGATCAAGGATTCGGCTTATCTGAGGACCATCCTGCCCTGACCAATAGGTACTGCCTGGATCTGACAAGGGGACCAGAGGATGTACATGCCGCTGTCTGGGAGAGTACGAGCATGGAGAGCGACCGAGTGAAGGTGAAGCACGACCAACGAGCGGACACCATGGAAAATCACAAGGGTGACCTAGGATGGCTATATAATTCCGTAAGGAAGAAATGCTTGTCCTTCAAGGTCCAGAGTACGTGGAAACGCCCTTACCATGTTCTGACAGGAAAAAATGGTGTCAGCTACCGAGTACGACGGAGGCCAAGGTGCAAGATGAAGGTGGCACATCTAGAACGACGGGCACCATATCAAAGAACAGCTGAGAAGGTTACTGATCGGGACGATCAGCTCTCGAAGGAGGGTAATGTTACATGCCAGCCCCATGGTAGCTCCTTTTGGTACTTCCAGGAATGGGCTAGTGACTCACACGAGTCGGGATCTCCCAGCTGGCTTGTAGGGTGGGGCTGGCCTTTCCGTGTATTGCTCTCGTCGGCTGGTTTACATGCGAGTTTCTTAGAGATTCAACAGGAATGTTCTGCCTCTAGTGATATTGTGAAATTTCTCGCTGAAATCCCTCGGGCTATAAAAATGGAGGCTAGAGTCAGTCAGTGTTGGACTTGGAGTCAGTACTGGACCCGGGTGAGAGTTGGACTCCGAGGTGGAGTCAGTATGACACTTGGTGAGTTGGGGTTTGGTGGGTGGGCTGAGAGCGACAGAGGTGTTGGCTGTTGCCAGTGTCCCACTGAGGTTTGAACCAGGAGCTGTTGTTGTTGCGGTGTTGGAGAGACCAATAAGTGCGTGAACTGGAGACGATAGAATGGAAGACTGTACTGTGTGTTCGTGTAATTCTGTGGACTGAGGATTGTCGTGAGCCAGAGAGGTAACCCGCTATCATGAGTGGGAGGATACATGTATCTGTGTTAATGTTCGTTGTTGTCAGTATCGTCCTGCTGTTGAATACTGTTGAGTTGTTTAGTTGTTTGCTGCTTGTGACTGTGTGAAGAACTGGACTATCTGTGGAGTCGAACCAACGAACAGTTCATGTGTTGTGTAGCCAGTGGCACTGTGTTCAAATCCAGTGGTGTATGCACAGCGGCTGTAGGAGGTGACTGGACTTGGGGAAAGTGAAAGTAAGGATTATAGCTGTGCCCAGGTAATTCCAACCAGCCGGGACTCCCTGATGTGTGTACAGAAGAGAGATTCATAAATAGACAAAATACACTTACTATATTAGTTGGTGTTGCCATTCATAGCTGGTTATAATTGTGTGTGTTTATATATATTGTGCCGTTTCACAGTTCTTTATAAGAGCTGTAGGAACAAAGATGGAGTCTCTGCAATCAAAATGCTAAATAAAATGCATTTAACGTCAGTACGGGCCGAAATGTAAGTATTTTCATCAGTCGGTTATGGAAAGAACCATATATAGAAGGCGCAGGAAAAGAATGACAAATGGACATTATTTAAACCTATTATTCACGAAAAAAATTTGCTCATCACTTACTATATAATCAGACCTTGAGGCAGTAAGAAGACGCAAGACTAGATTGAAAAGGATTATCCAGCTGAACTAAATATCGTAATTTTGAAACGAAATATAATTCGCGGCTACACGCCAAACAGCTGTTATCAAGATTTAATCGCTGCATGGAAGATTAAATACGTTAAAAAGGAGATAAACAGATTACAATAGAATTACGTCACGAAGTGGCGCAGAGCTTCAACAAATTTGCCTGATACCGCTTAATAGTGAAGGCTACTTACTGATCAGCTGTTGAGTGCATTCACACCAACAAAATTATAGAGGAAAGAACTCCATTTTCAAATTGGAATAAATATTTAACATTTATCTTAGTCGATTTGGAGCTAGTTTATTGGATTAACTGTACCATAACGAAATCCATACAATCTGAGCTTCACAAGGGATATATTAGTTGAAGAATGACAGCAATGAATCACATATTTTGTTATTATTCTGTTACATACGTACGAGATTCCACTATGAGCCTGTAAAGAAGCAAGGCAACGCTATTTGGATCCTGATGAGGCGATACGATGTTGGCTATCCCGGATGACCAGTAATCAGTGTTGAGGAGCTATGATGAACCCGATCACTTGCGGAGGAACCAGATGATGAGATGCTAATCTCAGATGACCGGAGATGAGAAGACATCGAGACCACCTTGAGCAAAGCTAAGTCCATTATCTAAGTCGTTTTCGTAAGTAAGAGAATTTTATCTTTGATAATTGTATATTAATCTGTGTGTTTTGTGTGAAGACAGTGCGTAGATAAATGTCTAGCTGAGATGATTGGAAGTAGGTATTCATCTATATGAAATGTCAATTCCATTAGTAGGCGTGATCACCAAATGATATTCCGATTGTAATGTTTCCAGTGATACGTGAGGATAAATGGTTAGAGTTATTATTATTATCAGTGAAGAGTAAAGAGTAAAGTTGGCATTAATACCAGTGTACCCTATTTTAATCAAAGTCACTCGGTGCGAGATCGTATATAGGAAGTGTTTATGAAGGAATAAGGCAGTAGACTACTCAGAGTTATGATGTTAAATTTGGCACTATGACAGTAGGAAGTAAAGTAGACATTTTATGAATGTCACGGCACGTTGATGTGCAGTTTAATGAAGTGATCTGCATATGATGAAGTGAAAGATTTGTTATACGTGAAGTATGAATAATAATTAACGCGTTATAGATATGGCACAAGGATGATAGTGATTTATGATGGTCATATTTATTATTTTCTTCGAGAGAGAGATAGTCATAGTTGTTCTAATTGAGATGACGTGATTTTCAAATGATGTTTCTGAGAGTGTCAGTGAATTCTTGCCAGTTCCATATAATAATTCTTGATCCTATGCATT
The DNA here is from genome assembly GCF_040414725.1 of Anabrus simplex. Classification (NCBI taxonomy): domain Eukaryota; kingdom Metazoa; phylum Arthropoda; class Insecta; order Orthoptera; family Tettigoniidae; genus Anabrus; species Anabrus simplex. The sequence goes on from NC_090266.1 coordinate 489,605,991, forward strand.
TTTACATAGCTTAGGATACGATCTCGAGATAGGTAGAGCAATGTTTTTATCCATGTTAGGATTGTCTGGAGAGTCATATAAGTAGTCGTGATAAGATTTAAGCCTTCACTGATTTATTTTGGACGATTTTGAAACTTCTCACTGTGTATAACATTATTCTGGACAAAATTCAACCTACGAGGTTAATCACTGGTGACATAGATATTCAAAAGTGAATTATTTTTAGAAGGAGATAGTGTCTTCTGACCAAGTAGATTTTCCGTTAGTGGTATGTGTGATGACAACTTCATAAGATATGTTTGATGACGTTTCTTGCAACCAAATACGCACGTAGTCTAATACTTATCACTAAAATTAAGGTCACATTACCTTATGTTTATAAGTTAAATCTTACGATAACGTTACTTGAAGGGTAATTACGACTTATACTGGACGTAGCTTAGCTTATGGTGTGACACAGGGAAATATGAGTAACTAAGAGGCAACTAAGCATGCGAATGTGAATATTTAAGCTGTGAAACATACAAGAGAGTACTTGTCAGTTCAAAGTCAAGAGAATTTTGTGATAGTTTTTATTGAGAATTTTAAACCTGCATCGACACAGACAGTCAGTGTAAATTGAATTAGGTGTCAGTTTAAAGAGTAAGGAATAGGTAGTAACGAACAGAATTTCATATTTGTTCCAAAAATAACTGATATTCAGACAACTTGAACTCTAATTCTTATCTGAAAATTAACTCAACGATTCCACAAACGTTCTTTATTTCTCAAGAGAATGTAGTCAGAGATATTGTAAATAGTAACTGATACAATTTTTTATTTTTCTTCTTAAAGGATGCATCCGATACTCTTAGTATTCTTGATTTTCATGTTTATTTTCATGCCAGTACGGCACATGTAAATATAATTAATTTCATTCATATTAATTTAATTTATAATCGCCCAACTTCGTAAGTGAGTTGCCTACGAATGAAAACATCTGTTTCTTAATAGTTCTCAAAGGTTACATAATATTTCTTCCAATTTTCTATAATTTTGTGAGATCAATGGACTAATGAAAGGAAATGATAGAATCCGAGAATGCATTTATTTATGATGAATTCGGAAGATGTGATTTTTCTGAAAGGTTGGTGATAAATACAGACTGTAAGAATGACAACGATTTACTCACTCCAAGAAGTATTTATTGGTTGAAATTGAGATAATTTTTCTTAAATATCTGACTTAATATTTAAATAAATGTGGGATAATGAAACCTCAACATTCTTTCTATGTGTTCTTAGAATAAGAATTAGTTGTAAGACTATAGTAGCTTCAGTTGACGACAACTTCTCTAAGAGCTAATAAGAGTATGGTATCTAACTAGTAACGAGTAAGAGACGTCTTTCAACGTTAGTTAGAATCTACCATTAACCGACCTGGACGTTTTTCTCTTACGGAACTCACAACCATAAAACTTAGTCATTGAATCAATTGAATTTAGAGCTAGTCAGGATCTCTTGTGTCCATGCCTGGACGCGGGAACGGCGCAATATGTGTGTGTGCATTTATTAGGCCATAGTGAAATAAATTAGTGTAATGAAACAGATGGAGTTTTACTTGTAACAATAATATTACACTACAACAATACTTAGTTGTACTATATTTCTTTCCTACAATGCCCTAAATGGTATAAAAACTGCCATTAATTACTGGTTACCGAAAGGAATACAAAAGAATTACACTATTCTAAACTATTCTAAACTGCAGTTAAGCCTATCCTAATTAGAACAACAGAATTCTAGTAAGAGAGTTTCTACAGATACTTCTACTGAAAAATGAAAAACCTACAACCTGTTTTCCAGTCACTGACCGGGCTCACGGATGGAATGAATGAAGCCCCCATCTTGTGGCAAGGATAGGAATTGTGCCAGCTGCTGAGGCCTGTCGCACTCCTCTGGGGCAATGTTTAATGACTGACAGGTGAAATGAAATGATAATGGAGAGTGTTGCTGGAATGAAAAATGACAGGCGAAACCGGAGTACCCGGAGAAAAACCTGTCCTGCCTCTGCTTTGTCCAGCACAAATCTCACATGGAGTGACTGGGAGATACTTCTACTATATTACACAAATATTTTATGACAGTAGAATAAGCATGCTAATTTCTAATAAGATACTACAGTTTACTACGAGGATGAGTCAATAAATAAAGTCGCAAACATGTGTGTGCCTTATACCGTTTGAAATTACGCGTGCAAGCTTTGCCAGCAGATGGCAGCATATGTTTGCTTGTCATACGACATCTCACAGGCACGCAGTCAGTCAGAGGCTGTTAGTGCACGATGGCACATGTGTTGTATGACTGTACACGAGAAGAACAGCGTGCAGTTGTGCTTTTTATGTGGGCCAAAGGACTGTCCTCAGGAGAAGTGCATCGCAAAATGCATCCCGTCTATGGTGAAAACTGTTTCTCATGGAAAGATGTGTTCAATTGGATCCAGAAATTTAACCATGGAAGGAAAAGCATCAGAGATGGGGAGCATCCTGGTCGTCCTGCGGAGGTGTCAACTGCAACCACATTGCAGCGTGTGGATCAACTCAGTGATTTTCATCTGTTTGGGCCCCTAAAAAATCATTTGGGTGGCCGTAAATTTATTACAGATGATGCCATAATCTATGAGGTCACACGTTGGGTGCGTCAGCAACCAAAGGACTTCTTTGCTGCTGGCTTTCAAGGACTTGTAAAGAGATGGGATAAGTGCCTGAATGTACAGGGTGAATATGTAGAAATGTGAAATAAATGTCAGAAAGTTACTTTGATTATTTTTGCCTGAATTCAGTGTTGCGACTTATTTATTGACCCATCCTCATACAATAATTTTGAACTACGTTCAGATGTATCCTAATTACAATATGTTATTACTAAGCACAAACAGAAATGAAAATTGCAAGTTTGAAATTCGAAGAGAACTACTCAAGAATTACCAACAAAGCTAAATGCGCAGACCGATTATTATTAGTACTATTTTTATTCTACTATACTCTAATAGATACACATGAAAGATTCACATGAATATAGCAGGCAAGATACTATCCAATATACCGTGTATCTACACTACAATTCTCAACTGAAATGCGGTTATATGATTATTACAGCTGATGGATTATAATTATTTTCCCTACTGTGCGGGACTGAGAATGAATGTGTCCTTAAATGCTGAAAATTAAGAGGTTGTCTACAATATTTTCTCCAAAAAACATCTGTTGAAACTATGCCGGGGACTTGAATTGCAATATTATTGGGATATAGGAATTTGAATATTAACCTTTACTCGATGAATAAACTAAGGTGTAAAGTACAAAGTATGCTCGGGACTTAGAACTAAAAATTATTGGACTACAGTAATCAGCTGATTCTTTGATTCTTGTATATGTTTACTCAACTACCATATAATCTTTGATCTCATTGGAATGCAGTGAACAATCGTCAACAATCCAAAGAATGTTGAGTAATTATCCAGTGAAATACCGTGTATTCTCTTTGACTTATTTTTAAATCTTCTATTTAACTGAATAAATTATTACCTTTGTGATAGTTTGAACGGATATCTATACGAAATATAGGGTTTATTGTCTCCACGAATGTATGAGCTGCAAAGTTACAACTCCTTATGATAATCTGCCTTTGTAAGTATTATACCAATGAACCTACATATATTTTTAAAAATTTAAAAAGTTAATATTATTACCTAAATTATTTTCTAAACCTAAATTCGAAACAAGGTACACCTAGCTAGCCTACTTAACGTAGAAAACATAATGTACTGAACACCAACTGGACTAATTAATATAAAATTCAAATGTCACTGCTCCCAATTTCTACCAACAAGCACTAAACACCAATATATAAATAGCAGAAAATGGACCACACACACACAAAATTAAACAATTTCAATAGGTTTTAACTACTTTATCACTACGATAATGCAAGAGCACTCTCAACAGCCGACCATTCACAAGCGTCCAACAATGGAAAGACCAAGATAGATACCAAGATACTAGAGTTAACTAATCAGATAGTGAAGTTAGAAGATAAGTTAGAGAATGTACTGAGATCAGAGCTGAGATAGAGTTGAATCAGAGCAATCTTCATACTCAAATCAATGAAGTCAAGGAAACTTGTGTAGAGAACAGTAGCAAAATCGAGCAGCTAAATAGCAAGATTGATAGCAATTGGCATGAAATTAACAAGAAGGTAGAGGAAAGATTGGACAAGATACACAATACAGTTGGGAAAGAGACTAGAGAATATGGTGGTAGAGTGGAACAAGTCGAGAAAAAGCTTGGTGAAGTCAGTGAATTAAGGAATAAACAGGAATTTTATATAGCAGCGCTACATATCATGTCAGTGTTTTCTGTTTTCTGGGCTTGTCGGCTGTGGTCCAGGAGCATGTGATGGTCCCAACGTTTCAACAAAGACTGCGTTTGGCATTGTCAAGGGTTCCGGCTGACTTCGATAGCAGCTAAGCTCTCTGTGGAATGAAGTGCTGTTGTAATTCCACCTCATTATATAGTGTAGGCTACGGTACACTGCTTGACTATTGGTCGACCATGATGGCGGGGCAGTCGCTGATTGGCTGTTCTTCGGCCAATGGTTGAAGCATTAAGGAGCTTGAGGTACATTGACCTGCCTTGGTGGAGACAGGCAACCAGGCTTTGTTAGCGCATTCAGATTCCTCCTTATGGTTGAAGCTGTAGGTGTGCTTCAGGATTTCAGTGGCTTCCCTCTGCAGCTGGGCGTGATAAGACACAGCAGTTGACATTACTTTTGTTTAAATCCTTTTTAAACAATCGCCTATATGAAACCCACCTTGAAGTCACTGCGTTGCTGACCAATGTACAATGGAATATTTTTCAAGAAAAAGTGCACAGCAAGCTAACCACTACACTTTCTCAGAAACAGCATACAATAGACCATAAATTCCAAATCCTAATCAATAAATCAAATACAGAAAATAGACCGTCCAGGAACGCTACCCCTAATAACGCGCATAGCCAAATTTTAGCTCAATTTCACCCACCCCTCATTAATCTTTCCAACACTAACTTTGACGAAGAAGAAATCGCTATTCTCTCTAAAGGCCCCAAGTATAATTGGCCTAACTATAACTTAGCGAACATGACTAAACAACTAGTAATAGAAACAGAAGCGGCAATCAACAAAATACCTATTGATACTCAGAATGAGGTTAGATATGAAGCGAAGAAGCAATTAAACAGTATACTCAATGCACCAATTTACACCACTAATTCAATGCAACACGAAGACCGGAAAAAGATCCTACAGCTTAAGAATAAGATTAAAGATACAAAAACCATCATCACCAAAGCGGACAAAGGAAACACCACTGTTATAATGGACAAAACTGATTATATATCCAAAACAAAAAACTTTTTTACTGACAGTTCGTTTACAATAATAGAAAAAGATCCAACTAAATCTATTCAAAAACAGTTAAAACAGACACTAAAAAACATAACCTTCCTGTTGACTGATAGCGAAAAAAACAAGCTGATTAACATGAATCCTGATCTCCCCACGGTCAAAGCCCAACCAAAAATCCATAAGGAAGGAGTACCTATACGTCCCATAGTAAATTTTAGACCGAGCCCTCTCTACAAGACAGCGCGATTTATACAACAGTTCCTAAGAAAACACTATACTTTCCAAGCAAACAAATCCGCGATGAACACTCTAGAATTAGTTAAAAAACTAGACAACTTTAAAATGCAACCCCATTATACGATGCATTCATTTGATATTATCAACATGTATGCAAACATAAAACCAGAAAAATTACTACCAATAATTTCAAAAAACTTACGTACTTACAGCAAACTCAGTCAATTAGAAATAGCAGATTTTATGACCATCCTTAAACTGTTGGTTAATAGCAATTACTTTACATTCGACAAAGTGATATACAAACAAGATGGACTGGCCATGGGGTCACCAGCGTCTGGTATTTTGGCTGATATATATCTTGATTTTCTTGAACATACTAGAATAGAAAATGATAAGAAATTTAATAACATTCTCTTGTGGATCAGATTTGTTGATGATACGTTTATAGTTATGGACCAGCATCTTTCAGACGCACCTACCACCCTGGCACACCTTAATAATATTGATCCAGATATTAAGTTTACAATAGAATCCGAGGACAACAGAGCTCTTAACTTCTTAGATCTAACAATCACTCGGCTCCCGCATTCCTTTAAATATAAGATCTATAGAAAACAAACACACACCGCTACAACCATTCATAAGGACTCCATACACCCACCCAGCCAAAAGCGAGCAACCTATAATAGTATGATACACCGAGCTTTTAGCATTCCCATGTCAAAATCAGACTTATATAGAGAACTAAAAACAATACGTAATATTGCAGCCCATAACGGCTATAATCGTAGTTTCATAGAACGAATAATTTATAAGTTCAAGCACAGACCGAAATCAAACCTACAAAAAGAAATAATTAGACCAAAAGTCTACTCAACATTCACATTTAACCCTAATGTCTATAGAATCACAAACATTTTGAAGAATAAGATTAGCATCTCTTTTAAAACCAACAACAGAAATCTCGACATATTTCATAACGCTAAACTGGTCAACGCACCAAACCCATATGATAAATCGGGCGTATACAGATTTCACTGTAACAGCTGTAATAGTACATACATTGGACAAACAGGGAGATCCTTTAAGGTTAGGTACAATGAGCACGTCAACGCCATTAAATATAGGAGATTTTCAGCTATAGGACAACACATCAATGACTATAAACACAGTTTTCATGACATCAACCATGATATTGACGTCGTAGAAATAATGGAAAAAGGGCCCTTACTTGACATAACGGAACAATGTTTTATATCATTAGATCAGTATTTTAACCCGAATTATAATCTGAATGAGGTTTCCGAAAAACCCACGATATTGTTTGATACGCTCATTTCAGTGATCAACAGTCTAAAAAGACCAATAAATCAACCAGTACACAAAATGGTGCGCAATATGCTCATACACCATCCCCTCCGTAATCCACGCCCTCCCGACCAATAACCTCGCATTATCGCGATCCCCCTTCCCCTACATAACATGCTCCGCCCCTCTTCTAATACTCGTAGTCTGCTTTCTGCCTTTCCGGTAGACAGTTCCTCATCGGCTTCATTCTCGACAACACAGTGCTTAGGGTGAGTTTCTACTTAAACGAAAATAATGCCTATTAAACTTAGTTATTCTTACGCTAATACATAGTATATATATTCTTTCTTCTTAGGTCCGTCTTGGATCGAGATATTTCTAGAACCTCAAAGACCTTGAATGTTATGGTCCAAGAAAATTTGGTTCACCAGTCCACTTCGACCAAGTTGATCTACATTTTATAACATTAGCATAAATGACGGAATATTACATTACGATCATTGCTTAACGACATTACATTACGAAATAAGAAATTTATTCAATCCAAAATCCACCTAAAATAGAGTGAACCTGCAATCGATTCTAAGAGGAACTGCTTTGCTCACTATATATCTTCACTGAAAAAGGGACCTCTACAATGGACAATTAATATTTTAAAGTTTAAAATATCAGCCGAATTTATCATTTTATTCGACTTGTTATTAAATAACCAAACTATATTAACGCAAGTTATAGAATTACTACAGACTTATAATGTAACTTATCTCCATACCTAGTACAAATAGGTCACTGTTTCCCATCTGACAGTAGGCGATTTCATTTTAATGCATGTCAATTTAGTACTATCGACCAAACAAATGTACTATTATCTTTAACGCCTAGGAGTTATAACAGTTTTTAAAGATTGAAAATTGTTATCTGGATGCTCTTTTAACATTTGGTAATATTTAGAAAAACTGACAATAAGCTTTAACTTTAGTCAAATAATTGTATAAAGTCATAATATATCGCATAAAATATGCTACCAATTTTAATATAAGGTTTTATGGTGTACACCAAAAATTTTTTAATAGTCATTGTAAGAATATGTTCATTTTTATATATACATATATGTATGTTGTAAGTTATGTTAATATTGTACTTAGGCCTTGTCACTAAGTTTCCTATGGCTGATGATGGCATACAAATAATGCCGAAACCGGTCCCAATGTTTGAAAGGTAATAAATATGTGATGTGTTAATGACCTCACATTGTTTTTGTATTGAAAAGGTGGACATAACTATCCTCAATTTATAGTGCATTACTTTTGTGTCGCTGTACTGTATGTCATGGCCTGCTAGCAGTGAGCGTTCAGCGACTTATGATCTATCTGCTTGTCCAAGTCGGCTATGTCTATTGTGCTCCTTCAATCACATGGCAATGCTGCATTTTGTAGTGCCTATGTTTTCCTGGCCACAGCTGCACGGGATCTTTTAGACACCTATTGTGAGGAGAGGATGGTGCTTGTCTTTGGCAGACCTAAGTAGTTCCTGGATTTTCCTCAGTGGCCTATATATGGTGTTTACCCCAATGAGACTCCAGTAGCCTCCCTATTCCGTCAGGTTTTTTCCCAATATACAGCAGAAAGGCTTTAGCTGCCAGCCACTCTTCATCTTTCTCCCTAGTTGGACGTCTGGGATGGATTGCTCGCTGGATCGATCAATCAATCAATCAATCAATCAATCAATCAATCAATCAATCAATCAATCAATCAATCAATCAATCAATCAATCAATCAATCAATCAATCAATCAATCCCTACTGATCTGCATTTAGGGCAGTTGCCCAGGTGGCAGATTCCCCATCTGTTGTTTTCCTAGCCTTTTCTTAAATGATTTCAAAGAAATTGTAAATTTACTGAACATGCCCCTTGTTAAGTTATTCCAATCCCTAACTCCCCTTCCTATAAACGAATATTTGACCTAATTTGTCCTCTTGAATTCCAACTTTATCTTCATATTATGATCTTTCCTACTTTCAAAGACCCCACTCAAACTTTTTCGTCTACTAATGTCATTCCATGCCATCTCTCCACTGACAAATCGGAACATACCCCTTAACAATTGGAAATAGGAAAGAACTTCCACCTATCAATACTTATTTATTGCACTTATTATGCTACAGTACCGGTTTCGTCCCCCTACATAGGGTCATCTTCAGCTGAACAATACATTCACATATGAAGCTACGATTAAGATTACATTGTCTGGGGAATGCCATATGATAGGTATTTGGTCTCGTCCAAATGGGGCATGTCAAAACAGGAACTGACGTGTGTCACTATGTGTGACAATGCAATTGTATGTCTATAATGATATGCTTTAGGTCTTAAAATTAGTTTGTAAAACACTCTCTCCACTGAAAACTAACTTATAAGTATATAAGATAAAAACAATAAAAACTTTGTGCACATAAATGTTCATGTCTTGTGTGTTATTCAGTTCATCGGTTGCCTTCTGTGTTCAAGTCTTATTTTCGTAGTTGTACACTTGGTTGATGTTTTTGGAGCTTGAATGATATGATTTGCTTGTAAGATTATATCACATTATTTGTATAAAAGATTTTGTCTTCAAGTATATACATGGAATAAAACACTTTCCAAGTTTAAAAAAAGAGTGCCAGGTATATGGATACAATTAGGATAAAATATGTATATTCAGCTCTGCTGTGTGTTGAATCTTGTTGTTTTATGTTAAAATTGAAACATGTTGTCCTGTGACATCTGTAAAATTTGAGTGGCATTGGATTCGAAGTGGTGGCTCCTTTCCCATCTGTAGTTGTGCAGTGATGTTATAATTATCTGTGGAAGATAAGATTGAGCTGTGAGTGATATTTATGTTGGAGGAATGTCTAAGGATTGTGTGTGCTAATCTGAATATGTACTTACTGTTATTGGTGTGGTTGAGTTGCGTTTGATATGTGAGCCCGTTGTGTACTGCTTCATGTCCGTCTTGGGCTCATAATAGCTGCTGTAAGGGGAAGGGAAGGAAGGGTAGGCAGAGTTGCTGTTGTGGGGGTAGGGGTGGAGCTAGGTGTGTCATTTGATGTTTCTCAGTCGCGTGTCATGTTTTGTTTATTGATTACACTAGCCTGCAAAATAAAACTCTTTTTGTGCGGTAAAAATGAAACTAGGTGGGTTTTATGATTTTGTTAACACAGAATTCGAGAAAAAAATTAGTTTTGGCGAGTCACGTCTAGTTTGGTGGCAATTTTACAAAATATTATTTTGTTCTTACGTAAAATTGTTGATACTTAGTATTGATTAAATTTTATGTATTAATGTAAATTTCATCTTGCGAAACGTAATCATATTTTTCTTGCATTGAATACACATAAATGCTGCTTTGTAAGCAAGTAGATAGTATGTATTATATTTTTAATGTATATTGAAATTCATGAAACTGAAGCATAAAGCGCCTATTTAGTTTCGACTGTACAGTTGCTTTTAAATTAATATAACCGTACCTTGAATAAAAATTACATGGTTAAACATACATAGTTGTTACTTACATTATGTGCAGGTCAGATTCACACCTCCGTCCTTTCCCGTTTTCTGTGGAATTTCCGGGTTTTTTAAGTTCTTTAATGATCTCTAGAAGGGTTGTCTCGTGCAATCGACCAACAGTAATCGGCCATCATATTCACATCCCAACGTCCCTGATAGCGTCGTTCTGCATCTTTGAGATCCTGGTGAAACCTTTCACCTTGTTCTTCACTGACAGCTCCTAAATTTAGAGGGAAATAATCCAGATGCGAAGCTAAGAAATGAAGCTTAAGGCTCATATTACAACCGAGTTCCTTAAACTTTACCAACATTTTCCTTACAATTTCTTTGTATTGAGGGTCCTTAATGTTGCCAAGGAATTCAGTCACTACATCTTTGAATGTGTTCCATGCGTCTTTCTCAATTTTGGTCATGGTGTCTGTGAAAATTTTATCCTTCATCTGTTTACGAATCTGTGGTCCATCAAATACGCCTTCTATGATTTTTGCATCTAATAATGAGGGAAATTTAGTGGATAAATATTGGAAGCATAGGCTACTTTTATCTAATGCCCCGACATACAGTTTCATCAATCCAAATTTGATGTGCAAGGGTGGAAGTAAAATTTTTTCACGGTCAATAAGACTTACATTCAAGACATTTTTGGATTCTGGTTGTAGCTGTTTCCTTTCTGTCCAATTCACTGTATCCCAATGTTTATCCCGTGCCCTGCTATCCCATTCGCATAGGAAACAGGGAAATTTTGTACAGCCTTTTTGTTGTCCCAGCAACAATCCAACGATCTTCAAATCACCGCAAATTTGCCACCCATGCTCATGATATTTAATTTTTTCAAGCACCAACTTTAAGGTCTCGTATGTTTCAGACATTTTTATGGAGTGTGCAAGTAGACGGATGCCAGAACATTCGTATTATGAAGCAAAACAGCCTTTAAACTTATTTTGGAAGAGTCAATAAAAACACGCCAGTTACTAGGATCATACTCTTTCTCTCCCAATCGACGTAGAAGATTTGAAACATCCGTATAAAATACAAGTTCATCTTCTTGAGTATAATACTTTAGGACTGTTATCTTTGAAAGGAAACTGCTTTATCAGTCCATCATAAACATTGCATAAGGGCTGGGGCTTTTAACACATCTGATTATTCAAGTGGTCTAAGATGTAAGACAAACTCTCAACTATCTATCTTCAATCCTACATACCTTACGGTCTATTGCGTATCTGGGGGAGTCTGTTATGAATTTACCAGGAAATCCCCAACTACAAAATGAAAATGTAGACAGCAATAAACCTATAATAAAATGCAAACAATAACAAATCAAATCACATAATTGTATTCTAAAAAAAGTTGTGCGAGAACATCCCTCAACATTACATCTTACGAATTCATGAAGATACTAAAACACCGAATTGTGTCAAAACTAGACATGATAGGAAAAAAATAGCATCATTTTCGGAATCAGGGCAGCGATTTCCATAATGACATATTTTCTATTTTACGGCAAAATCATGTTGGCTAGTGTTATCTTAAGGTATGACTGTATTGAAGATGATGTTAGTTTTTTCTGTTACTTCATTTATGTTGAAATTAGTATTGGTATACTGATCTAGAGAAATGTAAAATTCTTTCTGTTATGTTGAGCAGGGGGCCCTTGGGGTTTATGTTCAGGATTTGCATGTCGTTCTCGATGGTCGTGAAACTGTGTTTATAGTCTTCAATATGTTGGCCTATTGAGGAAAAATGATTGTGTTTTACAGCATTTGTGTGTTCATTATATCGGGTTAGAAAGTTCCTACCCATGCGCCCGACATAGCTTGTCTCACAGTTATTGCATTTAATATGGTACACCCCTGAGTGGTTGTATTTATTACTGCTGTTGATAGTCCAGATGTTGTGTATGATATTGGTACTGTTGTGGGTAGTTTTAAATTCTATTCTTAAGTTATGTTTTTTTTAAACATTAGTTATGGGGTATATGTGTACATTATTGAAGGTGAATAGTGCGTAATCTTTCTTGGGTTTGTCTATTTTTGTTAATCTGGTTTTAGGTTGGAATTTTATTTTGTGAATGATTTTGTTAACCATTTCTTTCTTGTATACCTTGTTTTTAGCTATGTCATATATTAGTTGTAATTCTTTATTTAAATCTTCTTTTGTTAACAGTATATTAAATGCTCTGCTGCTCTTGAGTGTGTAGATTACGACATACCCCTTAGTCGAGCAACTTGTCTCCTTTCTCCCAAGTCTTCCCAGCCCAAACTTTGCAACATTTTTGTAACACTACTCTTTTGTCAGAAATCACCCGGAACAAATCGAGCTGCATATCATTGGATTTTTTTCTAGTTCTCAAATCAAGTAATCCTGGTGAGGGTTCCATACGCTGGAGCCATACTCCAGTTGGAGTCTTACCAGAGATTTACATACTCTCTCCTTTACATCCCTACCACAACCCCTAAATTCCCTCATAACCATGTGCAGAGATCTGAACCCTTTATTTACAACCATATTTATGTGATTACCCAAATTAAGATCTTTCCTTATATTAACACTTACGTACATACAATGATTCTCATAAGAAACTTTCACCCCATCAATGCAGTAATTAAAACTGAGTGGACTTTTCCCATTTGTGAAAATCACAACCTGACTTTTAACCCCGTTTATCATCATACCATTGCATACTGTCCATCTCACAACATTATCGAGTTCATTTTGCAATTGCTCACAATCTTGCAACTTATTCTTTACAGGGTAATAAATAACACTGCAAAAAGCCTTATCTCCGATTCCACTTCTTTACTCATATCATGTAAGTATATAAGGAAACAAAGGTCCAATAATACTGCCTTGAGGAATTCCCCTCTTAATTATTACAGGGTCAGATAAAGCTTTGCCTACTCTAATTCTCTGAGATCTTTTTTCTAGAAATATAGCCCCCCATTCAGTCACTATTTTGTCCAGTCCATTTGCACTCATTTTTGCCAGTAGTCTCGCATGATCCACTTTATCAAATGCCTTAGACAGGTCAATCATGATACAATCCATTTCACCTTTTGAATCCAAGATATCTGTTATACGTTGCTGGAATCCTACAAGTTGAGATTAAGTTTCACAGGTACTATGCTCATTCTCAGTCTATATCATTGCTGATAAACATGCTA